>NC_069499.1:1465997713-1466287713 GCF_027579735.1 Bombina bombina | reverse complement strand
TGGGGCCTTTTCGGGTTGAGGATGGAGTCAAGCTCAACTCCCAGTCCTACTGCCAGTTTCTGGAAGACACCTTCTTCAAGCAGTGGTACAGGAAGAAGTCTGCATCCTTCAAGAAAAACATGATTTTCATGCAGGACAATGCTCCATCACACGCGTCCAAGTACTCCACAGCGTGGCTGGCAAGAAAGGGTATAAAAGAAGAAAATCTAATGACATGGCCTCCTTGTTCACCTGATCTGAACCCCATTGAGAACCTGTGGTCCATCATCAAATGTGAGATTTACAAGGAGGGAAAACAGTACACCTCTCTGAACAGTGTCTGGGAGGCTGTGGTTGCTGCTGCATGCAATGTTGATGGTGAACAGATCAAAACACTGACAGAATCCATGGATGGCAGGCTTTTGAGTGTCCTTGCAAAGAAAGGTGGCTATATTGGTCACTGATTTGTTTTTGTTTTGTTTTTGAATGTCAGAAATGTATATTTGTGAATGTTGAGATGTTATATCGGTTTCACTGGTAAAAATAAATAATTGAAATGGGTATATATTGGTTTTTGTTAAGTTGCCTAATAATTATGCACAACAATAGTCACCTGCACACACAGATATCCCCCTAAAATAGCTATAACTAAAAACAAACTAAAAACTACTTCCAAAACTATTCAGCTTTGATATTAATGAGTTTTTTGGGTTCATTGAGAACATGGTTGTTGTTCAATAATAAAATTAATCCTCAAAAATACAACTTGCCTAATAATTCTGCACTCCCTGTATATCTATATATATAGGCATAGCATTTATCAACAATTTAGCACTACAAATCAAGAGCTATGCATTCAATAATAAATGTTAAAAGCATTTACACCACAGATTTGTTAGCACAAATTACGGTTTAAAGTTTTGCAAATCTATTCAGAATAATACAGAATTTTCCAACTACCATACCAGAACATTTACAGTTTAAGGTTTTGCAAATCTATTCAGAATAATACATAAATTCCAACTACCATACCAGAACAGTTCCAACATATTTACACCCTAACACAAAGTGGAAAGTATATTAAGCTTATTTTTTTCTTAGAAAACCAGTTAGACTGCATAATTTTATCCTCAAAAATTCCCTCCTTAAATATATATATATATATATAAACAAATGTGATGGTGCACGAAAAAGGATAAAAGTCCCAGGTTATCACGGTGGTAATGCTCAGCAGGTGAACCTCAGGGAAAAAGAAGAAATACATATAGTGAAGTTCTGTGGTTATGTGAAATTTATAGAAGAACCTAGAAAGATGTGACATCACAAAAGGGGTGGATCCTTGTTCCTTACCAGACTAACAGAGCATTTATTGGACATTGTGATACACACAGTCTTTTGTTTGTAGTAGTCTATGATTGGGACAGTCTCATTATATGCCTTGTGACTTGTTTTATTTTATTAAAGTGGCGGGAATGTCTGGTCGGCAGATTAGGGGTTAAACATTTTAGTTAAGTGCTTTTACACAGACTACCTTTACGCCAAAGCATCGCTGTTCACACAGCTTATAAGCTTAGCTAGGGTTAGTGCAGTGATTCAGAAGCATCCCAGGACAGCCTGTTTTGTGGCGTTTGCCACTCATCAGCTGGGAGAAGGTTTGAATCACTGCTGGGTGAAGTTGATTTCTGCTGGGTTAAGTGCTGCCAGCTAAAAAGAGACTCACCTTTTGTTCCGTTATACTATCAAGGATTTATTATCTGTAATTTGAGAGTTTGGCCAAACTCAATATCGGACTTTTTATTATGTTACCTATTCATTGCTAAGTGTATTTGGTGAATCACACTAACCTGCGTGCAAATGCACTAAGTGCAGGTATTCCACTTCCAATAGAGGATCCCCACAGAGAGTATCGATCAAGCTTCTGTGACGCATAAGACGGAATTCCTGTGCATAGCATACCCAGTAATCACCTATCAAAGCCTCTGTGATGCCTACAACGGAACTCCTGCACTTAAAAGATCTGCTGTGCCAGCAGAGAAGGAACAGAGGATTCAAGGAGAGAGAATTTTAAGAGGTACACCACAATTTACTATTGAGAACGAGAGGGTGAGTACCTTATTCAAGCTCTGCATCCACTGATAAAACGGCTTACTCGAGGCTGTTTGCAGCCATTCGGCTAGATTATGAGTTTTTGTCGGTAAGGCTGTGCGGTGCTAACAAGCCTTTTTTTCTTACCGCTCACTTAAGACAACGCTGGTATTACAAGTTTTCTTCAAGCCAGTGTTAGCCTCAGAAAAGTGAGCGTAGAGCAAAATTTAGCTCCACATCTCACTGTAATACCAGCGCTGCTTCCGGTAGCGGTAAGCTGGCAAAACGTGCATGTGCACGATTTCCCCATAGGTAACAATGGGGCTGAGCTGGCTGAAAAAAAAACTAACACCTGCAAAAAAGCAGCATTTTCCTATGGGGAAATGAATTTTATGTCTGCACCTAACACTCTAACATGAACCCCGAGTCTAAGCACCCCTAATCTTACACTTATTAACCCCTAATCTACTGCCCCCAACATTGCCAAACCCTACATTATATTTATTAACCCCTAATCTGCCCCCCCAATGTCACCACAACTATATTAAATTAATTAACCCCTAATCTGCCGCCGCCAACACTATATTAAATTTATTAACCCCTAAACCTAAGTCTAACCCTAACACCCCCTAACTTATATATAATTTAAATACATCTAAATAAATTTACTACAATTAAATAAATTATTCCTATTTAAAACTAAATAATTACCTATAAAATAAATCCTAACATAGCTACAATATAACTAATAGTTACATTGTAGCTAGTTTAGGATTTATTTTCATTTTACAGGCAACTTTGTATTTATTTTAACTATTTAATAACTTCCTAGTTAAAATAAGTACAAATTTACCTGTAAAATAAATCCAAAACTAAATTACAATTACACCTAACACTACACTATCATTAAATTAATTACATAAATTACCTACAATTAAATTAAATAAACTAAAGTACAAAAAAAACAAAACACTAAATTACAGAAAATAAAAAAAGAATTACAATTTTTTAAACTAATTACACCTAATCTAATCCCCCTAATAAAATAAAAAGCCCCCCAAAATAATAGCCCTTTTAAGGGCTATTTGTAATTTAGTATAGGGTAGGGAATTTTATTATTTTGGGGGGCTATTTATTTTATTAGGGGGATTAGATTAGGTGTAATTAGTTTAAAAAAATTGTAATTCTTTTTTTATTTTCTGTAATTTAGTGGGGGGGTTCGTACTTTAGTTTATTTTATTTAATTGTAGTTAATTGTAGGTAATTTATTTAACTAATTTAATGATAGTATAGTGTTAGGTGTAATTGTAATTTAGGTTAGGATTTATTTTACAGGTAAATTTGTACTTATTTTAACTAGGAAATTATTAAATAGTTAATAACTATTTAATAACTATTGTACCTAGTTAAAATAAATACAAAGTTGCCTGTAAAATAAAAAAAAATCCTAAAATAGCTACAATGTAATCTATTAGTTATATTGTAGCTAACTTAGGGTTTATTTTATTGGTAAGTATTTAGTTTTAAATAGGATTGATTAATTTATTTAATAGTAGTAAATTTATTTTGTGTTATTTAAATTATATTTAAGTTAGGGGGGGTTAGACTTAGGGTTAGACTTAGGTTTAGGGGTTAATAAATTTAATATAGCAGCGGTAACATTGGGGGCACCAGATTAGGGGTTAATACATGTAGGTAGGTGTCAGTGATGTTAGGGATGGCAGATTAGGGGTTAATAAAATTTAACTAGTGTTAGCGAGGCGGGACTGCAGCGGTTTAAGGGTTAATACATTTATTAAAGTGGCGGCAATGTCCGGTCGGCAGATTAGGGGTTAAACATTTTAGTTAAGTGTTTGCAATGTGGGGGAGGGCCTCGGTTTAGGGGTTAATAGGTAGTTTATCGGTGTTAGTGTACTTTTTAGCACTTTAGTTCCGGGTCTACAGCTCACTTTTTCAGGCGATCGTAATACCAGCGTTAGGAAAATCCCATTAAAAATATAGGATATGCAATTGACATAAGGGGATTTGCGGTATGCTAAAATCGCAGGAAAAAAAATGAGCGGTAGACCCTCTCCTGCCTGACTCGTAATACCAGCAGGCATTAAAAAGCAGCGTTAGGACCCCTCAACGCTGCTTTTTAAGGGTAACGCAAGACTCGTAATCTAGGCGATTAAAATTTCTGGGAGCTTACGCAATAATTATCAGCACCACACGCTCTTTGATAGTGTGTGTTGGTCTGCTTGGAACTTTATTTTGAATTGTCTACTTTATTTTTTGTTTCTGTCACAATCATAACCTCAGGCTGTATACCACTATTCAAGGAACTGCAATTGTAAGATGAACCTTAACGCTTATCAAGGCATTTCTTCATTTTTTTATATTTTTACAAACAATTCATATTTTATATTTTTTTGTTGGTATTATGGTAGACGTCCCATTTTTATATATATATATATATATATGAGTAAAAAATATTTCACTCTCTATTTGGAGGCTTAAATAGTGATATATTAGGTTACATAGGTCTGCCCAATTACAAATGACAGATTAGTCGGTATGTCCTAATATGTTTTAGAAATATTGCCATTTGATACCAACATTGCCACTTGATACTAAGTATATGTATCCATATGTAATCTTAGATCAGATTAGATATTGTTCACTTGTGAAGACATAGGTACTTGTATTTGATTTATGTGTCTACTTGATCATGTGTCAGGATTTCAAGTTTTAATAAATACACTATTTATATTTAGCAGTTCATTTATTTTTAGCACTAGTTTTAGATAAACCTGTTTCCTTAATCCCACCTATATACATATATATTTTTTTGTTATATTTTTTGTTTTACACAGGTTGTAATTTTTGCATCATTAGTAACCCACACATATTTTCACTCCGCTCTAGCGCCCTCCTACCATTTATATTGTATCATTCTTAATTTTTGGTACCCTTGTGGAAGGGGGACCCAGGAGAGGCAAGGAGTGATTTATCTAGCGCAAACACTTACATTTTCTTCATCACTTAAAGGAAGTGGCCAAGGCTGGAAACTGGACATCCAGACAGGATCTGCATACCAAAACCTGTGAGGCCATGCTGGTGCTATCAGAAACACATGAGATTGTTCCATTATGATCTTGGAGATCACCCTTGGAAGAAGAACCAGAAAAATATAAGCAGGTTGGTAAAACTAAGGAACTGCTAAGGCATCCACCATCTCTGCCTGAGGATCCCTGGACCTGGAAAGGTATCTGGGGAACTTCTTATTTAGACGAAAGGCCATCAGATCTATTTCAGGAAGACCCCACATCTGTACAAGATGAAAAAACACATCTGGATGTAGAGACCACTCCAACGGATGAAAAGTCTGATGGCTGAGATAATCCGCTTCCCAATTGTCTACACCAGGGATATGAATTGCAGATATTTGACAAGAGTTGGATTCCGCCCAAGAAAATATCCAAGATACTTCTTTCATTGCTGAAGGACTGCAATTCCCTCCTTGATGATTGACATATGCAACTGTTGTGATATTGTCTGTTTGAAAACAAATGTAAAGTTCTCTCTTCAATAGAAGTCACGCCTGAAGAGCCCCGAAAATAGCACAGAGTTCTATAATATTGATTGGTAACCTCGCTTCTTGAGGTTTCCAAACCCCTTGTGCTGTCAGAGACCCACAGACAGCTCCCCAACCTATAAGATTTGCATCTGTTGTGACAACAGTCCAGGTAGGACGAATGAATGCAGCCCCTTGAATAAAAAAGTGATGGTCCAACCACCAAGTCAGAGAGAGTTGAGTGCTGGGATTTAAGTATATCAGTTGTGATATCTGAGTATAATCCCTGCACCATTTGTGCAACATGCAAAGCTGTAGAGGCCTCATATGAAAACGAGCAAAGGGGATTGCGTCCGATGCCACAGTCATGAGACCTAAAACTTCAATGCACATAACCACTGAAGGGAATGATAGAGACTGAAGGTTTAGACAAGCTAAAACTAACTTCATTCGTCTCTTGTCTGTCAGAGAAAGAGTCATGGACACTGAATCTATCTGGAAATCTAAAAAGGTGACCCTTGTCTGAGGAATCAAGAAAATCTTTTGTAAATTGATCCTCCAACCATGTCTTTGAAGAAACCACACTAGTTGTTTCATGTGAGATTCTGCTAAATGAAAAGATTGAGCTAGTACCAAGATATCGTCCAAATAAGGACACACCGCAATACCCTGCTTTCTGATTACAGATAGAAGGGCACTGAGAACTTTTGTGAAAAAATTCTTGGTGCTGTCGCTAGGCCAAACGGAAGAGCAACAAATTGTTAATGCTTGTCTAGAAAAGAGAATCTCAGAAAACTATAGTGTTCTAGATGAATTGGAATATGAAGATAAGCATCCTGTAAGTCTATTGTGGACATGAAATGACCTTGCTGAACAAAAGGCAGAATATTCCTTATAGTCACCATCTTGAAAGTTACAAAATGATTTAGAAATTTCAGATCCAGAATTGGTCTAAAAGAACCTTCTTTCTTTGGGACAATGAATAGATTTGAATAAAACCCAAACCCCGTTCCTGCGGAGGAACTGGAACAATCACCCCTGAAAGCTCCAGGTCTGAAACGCATTTGCAAAAAGCCTGAGCCTTCACAGGGTTTGTTGGAACATGAGAAAGAAAGAATCTTCCCATAAGAGGACTTATTCTGAAACCTATTCGATACCCCTGAGAAGCAATATTCTGAATTCACTGGTTTTGAACAGAGACTGTCCAAATGTGTTGAAATAATTTCAATGTGCGCCCCACCAGTTAAACTGGATTGAGGGCCGCACCTTCATGCAGTCTTAGGGGCTGGATTAGGTTTTTTGAAAGGCTTGAATTTATTCCATTTTGGAGATGGTCTCCAAATAGAGCCAGAGGCCTTAGGGGAAGGAGAGGTTTTGTGTTCTCTATTCTGACGAAAGCAACGCAAATGATTGGGAGCTTTAAATTTACCCTTAGATTTCTTATCTTGGGGCAAAAAAACTCCCTTTCCCCCGGTTATAGTGGAGATAATAGAATACAATTGAGAACCAAATAAATTATTACCCTGAAATGATGTCATCTAGATTTAGACACCATATCAACATTCCAAGATTTAAGCAATAAAGCTTTTCTAGTAAGAATAGCTAAAGACATAGATTTAATATCAATCTTAATGACATCAAATATAACATCACACATAAAATGATTAGCAAGTTGAAGTAAAAGAACAATGCTAGAAAATTCAGGATCTATTAACTGTTGAGCTAAACTGTCCAACCAAAAAGTTGAAGCAGCAGCAACATCAGCCATATAAATGGTAGGTCTAAGAATATAGCCAGTATGTAAATATGCTTTTCTAAGAAAAGATTCAATCTTCCTATCTAAAGGATCCTTAAAAGAAGTACTATCTTCTATAGGAGTAGTAGTACATTTGGCCAAAGTAGAAAAAGCCCCATCAACCTTAGGGGCTTTTCCAAAAACTCTAAATTAGCCACAGGTAAAGCAAATAACTTTTTAAACCTAGAAGAAGGGTTAAAAAAGCATCAAGTTTAGACCATTGCTTAGTAATCATATGAGAGATAGCATCTGGAATAGGAAAAACTTCCTTTAATAAAGAACAACTATATTCAATCTTAAAAAGAAAGGATGATTTATCAATTTCAGACTCTGAAGTAGAATCCTCTGAGCCAGAGAAATCCTCATCAGCAGAAGATACTTTAGTATGCTGATGATCAATACAAGCTTCATCAGATTTATGAGAAGTAAGTAGAGACCTTTTACGTTTATTTGAAGGCTGAATAGCAGTCATAGCCTTCTCTATGGATGCAGCAATATAATCTTTAAGATCTACAGGAATATCATGTACATTAGACTGTGAAGGTTTAACAGTAGATTTATTTGTACTTATAGAAACATTATCAGCATGTAAAGGTTTTTCATAACAAGTGCCACATATTTGAGCTGAAGAAGTAAGATCAGCTAATTTACATACACACTTAGGTATAATTGTGTTCAGGCAGCTTAGTTCCTACAGTAACATCAGAGGCAGGATCAGTCTGAGACATCTTGCAAAATGTAACAAAAAAGAAAAAAATAACATTTAAACAAAATATCAAATTTCCTCAAATAGCAGTTTCAGGAATGGGGAAAATGCTTATGACAAAAATGTTATACAAAAGTAAAATCAAAAGCAAGCAACCTAGCCCTCTAAGATCAAATGAGAGCAGAAAGCAAAAAGAGGGAGAGACTTATATAAAAAAATGAAGGCGCCAAAAACAGCGCAAATGCAGAGCAAAAAACTTTTGGCGCCAAATATAAATGATGTGACTCGACTTCGCACCAAAAAAACTTGCGACAAGAAACCCGCAAGAAATTACGTCGTCACGGCAGATGCGACTTGGCACCAAAAATCTTCAAGCCAAAATTGTTGCAATAGAAAGTAACATTCTGCATCATCGCGAGCCTAAGCCCGCTAAATTTTTGAAAAAACAATAGATTTGAAGTTATAATTAACTGGAACCTCAGGTAAGCCTAAAAACTCCCATAAACATAATCCCAAACTAAAACTGTTTAGACTGCAAAGGAAAATACACAGACCTGACTCATGGCAAATATATACAATATAAATTTAAAACTTTATAAGATAAAGTGCCAAACATCGCTTATAGTGTCTTAAATAAATTTTATATACTTACCAGACGACACCCATCCACATATAGCAGACAGCCAAACCAGTACTAAAACATATCAGCAGAGGTAATGGTAGAGGAGTATAATGTCGATCTGCAAAGGGAGGCAGAGATGAATCTCTGCGACCGATTACAGAGAGCCTTAGAATAGATTTCCCATAGGTTAAAACATGGTATCATCAGGCAATACTCCCTTCTCATCCCTGAGACAAACACTGTACTTTGAGAGGAACTGGGCTTCAATATGCTTAGAAGCGCCTATCACAGAAGAAAATTAAGCACAACTTGCTTCACCACCTCCACAAGGAGGCAAAGGTTTTAAAACTAAGGTATGAGTGAGGTGGGAGGTGTATTTATAGGCATTTTGAGGTTTGGGAAACTTTGCCCCCTCCTGGTAGAAATGTATATCCCATACATCACTAGCTCATGGACTCTTGCCACTTACATGAAAGAAATATATATATATATATATATATATATATATATATATATACAAAAACAATGTACACTATACACACACATGTATATATATGTATGTGTGTGTGTATATAGCTCTGGAAAAAAAATTATAGACCACTGCAAAATAATAACTTTCTCTTGTTTTACCATTTATAGGTATATTTTTGTTTTATTCTTTAAACTACTGACAACATTTTTCCCAAATTCCAAATAAAAATATTGTCATTTAGAGCATTTATTTCCAGAAAAAAACAACAGGTCAAAATAACAAAAAAGATGCAGTGTTTTCAGACCTCGAATAATGCAAAGAAACAAGTTCATATTTATTTTAAACGACACAAGACTAATGTTTTAACTTAGGCAGAGTTCAGAAATCAATATTTGGTGGAATAAACCTGATTTTCAATCACAGCGTTCATGCGTCATGGCATGCTTTCCAGCAGTCTTTCACATTGCTGGTAGGTGACTTTATGCCACTCCTGGCACAAATTTTCAAAAAGCTTGGCTTTGTTGTTTGAGGTTTTCAATGGGGTTCAGTTCTGGAGATTGGGCTTGCCATGACAGGGTCTTGAGTTGGAGGTCCTCCATCCACACCTTGATTAACCTAGCTGTGTGGCATGGAGCATGGTCCTGCTGGAAAAAAAACAATCCTTAGAGTTGGGGAACATTGTCAGAACAGAAGGAAGCAAGTTTTCTTCCAGGATAACATTGTACGTGGCTTGATTCATGCATCCATCACACAGATAAATCTGTCCGATTCCAGGGCATCTTCTCTGATGAGTCCAAAGTGGGTGCAAGATGACACCTGGTCATCTTGCACCCACTGTGAAATTTGGTGGAGGATCAGTGGTGATCTGGCGGTGCTTCTGGTAATTAGGTACCAGCTTAGGATGTGAAATATCTTCAATAAATAAACTCAAAGGACTTTTTATAAGGGAGAGGTTAGATACAGCCAGCTTAAGTACACAAGCAATAAAAAAGCAGCATGCCACATTGAAGGCAAAGAAAAAAAGACAGTAAAAGCATTGCACTCAAGTGGGGCAAGACTCAACCCTGACTGCAATGTGGTAAAAAGGTTAGAAATTGTAGCCCACTTTTGTACTGTCATTTGTAGTTCTCTTTTCTTAATGATACTGGTCCATGTAAAATACACTACAGGTAGTGAGAATGCTACGAGCTTGCAAAAATTTACTGCATATTGCAAAATAGACAAGAAAGCATTAATTAACCATTCCCGTCAGAACTATACCAATACTGTATAAATCATGTTGAAATGAATCAATGCCAGTGGCAACAGTTCATACCTCCCATCTAGTTAGCAAGCTAAATTGGGTAATATACAACAGTTCCACAAGTAACTACTTTGTCACAAAATGTTGCATCAAGCACAAAACGTTTCTATTATGCTCTTGTAATATCTTAGGAACTAGAGGTTTACTGTCTTTTGTCACCTTATAATATGTATAAACGCAAACATTTTTGTGAGCCTTCTTATAAAACGACTGTGACCTTTTCATTATGGATTTTGCCACTCTCTGACCTTTTGTACAAGTTTCCTATGTCCTGGATTACGTCTTGTTAAATGTATATGAAACAGAAAAATGCTGTTTCAGGATACAGGTAGAGCATAGTTACAATTAAAAAAAAACTTTCCAATTTACTACTATAATTAAATGTGCTTCATTCGCTTAGAACCCTTTATTGAAGGAGCAGCAATGCACTAGCTGAACACATCTGGTGAGCCAATAACAACAGGCATATACAGTATCTCACAAAAGTGAGTACACCCCTCACAT
This sequence comes from Bombina bombina, assembly GCF_027579735.1. Lineage (NCBI taxonomy): Eukaryota > Metazoa > Chordata > Amphibia > Anura > Bombinatoridae > Bombina > Bombina bombina. The sequence goes on along the minus strand of NC_069499.1, from coordinate 1,466,276,691 downwards.
TTTTGTTAATATTTTATTAAATTGTTTCATGTGACAACAATGAAGAAATTACACTTTGCTACAATGTAAAGTAGTGCATGTACATCCTGCATAACAGTGTAAATTTGCTGTCCCCTCAAAATAACTCAACACACAGCCATTAATGTCTAAACCGTTGGCAACAAAAGTGAGTACACTCCACTCAAGTGGAAATGTCCAAATTGGGCCCAATTAGCCATTTTCCCTCCCTGGTGTCATGTGACTCGTTAGTGTTACAAGGTCTCAGGTGTGAATGGGGAGCAGGTGCGTTAAATTTAGTGTTATCGCTCTCACACTATCTCATACTGGTCACTTGAAGTTCGGCATGGCACCTCATGGCAAATAACCCTCTGAGGATCTGAAAAAAAGAATTGTTGCTCTACATAAAGATGGCCTAGGCTTTAAGAAGATTGCCAAGACCCTGAAACTGAGCAGTTTCACAGGACAAGTTCCACTCAGAACAGGCCTCGCCATGGTTGACCAAAGAAGTTGAGTGCAAATGCTCAGCATCATATCCAGAGGTTGGTTTTGGGAAATAAACGTAAGAGTGCTGCCAGCATTTTTGTAGAGGTTGAAGGGGTGGGGTGTCAGCCTGTCAGTGCTCAGACCATACGCCGCACACTGCATCAACTTGGTCTGCATTGCTGTCGTTTCAGAAGGAAGCCTCTTCTAAAGATGCGCAAGAAAGCCCGCAAACAGTTTGCTGAAGACAAACAGACTAAGGGCATGGATTATTGGAACCATGTCCTGTAATCAGATAAGACCAAGATAAACTTATTTGGTTCAGATGGTGTCAAGCATGTGTGGTGGCAACAAGGTGTGGAGTACAAAGACAAGTGTGTCTTGCTTACAGTCAAGCATGGTGGTGGGAGTGTATGGTCTGGGCCTGCATGAGTGCTGCCTGCACTGGGGAGCTACAGTTGATTGAGGGAACCATGAATGCCAACATGTACTGTGACATACTGAAGCAGAGCATGATTCCCTCCCTTCAGAGACTGGGTCGCAGGGCAGTATTCCAACATGATAACGACCCCAAACACACCTCCAAGACAACCACTGCCTTGCTAAAGAAGCTGAGGGTAAAGGTGAGGGACTGGCCAAGCATGTCTCCAGACCTAAACCCTATTGAGCATCTGTGGGGCATCCTAAAACTGAAGGTGGGGGAGCGCAAAGTCTCTAACATCCACCAGCTCCGTGATGTTGTCTTGGAGGAGTGGAAGAGGATTCCAGTGGCAACCTGTGAAGCTCTAGTGAACTCCATGTCCAAGAGGATTAAGGTAGTGCTGGAAAATAATGGTAGCCACACAAAATATTGACACTTTGGGCCCAATTTGGACATTTCCACTTAGGGGTGTACTCACTTTTGTTGCCAATGGTTTAGACATTAATGGCTGTGTGTTGAGTTATTTTGAGGGGACAGCAAATTTACACTGTTATACAGGCTGTACACTCACTACTTTACATTGTAGCAAAGTGTAATTTCTTCAGTGTTGTCACATGAAAAGATATAATAAAATATTTACAAAAATATGAGGGGTGTACTCACTTTTGTGAGATTCTGTATGTCCCAATAATGCATTGCTACTCCTCAGTCAACATAGATATGCTTTTCAACATAGGATACCAAGAAAATGAAGCAAATGAGATAATAGAAGTAAATTGAAACGTTTTTTAATATACTGTGCTTCATGAACTATGTAATAGAAAAATTTGGTTTCAGGACCCTTAACACATAAGAGTAACCACTTTTTTATTCCCAGTAGTCTGACTGTGGCTTTACTCCCCTTTACCGGCTATTGTGGTAAAGATTCAGATTTGCAGAAGTCTACAAAGTATGTCAGCGATGACCCAGCTCTTGTTTTTTGTTGTTTATTTTAAAACTTATTTTGTATAAGAAAAGCAGACGATCCACACACAAGTGATACACTACCCTACAGCAGTGAAGAAGTGTAGAACGAAACTTGCACTCAGTAGGGAGCTACCATATTGCTTATATTCACAGAAAATTTAGTGGTTAAATGTTTCCCCCCGCAAATTTTAAAATTAATTAAATTAAAGTGATAGCAAATGCTAGCATTTGTGAAACGCTAGGATTTACCAGTGAAACAAATAAAAGGGACATGAAGTATACAATACTTTATGCTGAAAGTTCCTCAGAACCCCCCACGGCAGAATTTTTGCAATGATGTGATCTTACCTAATATTGGCTAAGAGGTGGAAACATCACCTCACTGAAAAATAGCGTTCTGCTGCGGGCGGCCTGAGGCGCTCATTGCGGCAAACACTGCAGACAAATAAACAAACTTTAAGCATGATGTATTTTATACTTCATGACTGAAGTATAAAAACCCTACAGCAGTGGTATTTGTTGCACTGGTAAATCCTAGCGTTTCACAAACTAATCTGTTTAGTAATATAAAATTGAGTCTAATTTTACTAACAGACAAGGGTATAAATACAAAATGGAAGATGTATGATGTATTACTGTTGAACTTTATTAGAGATTTAAAGGGACATTATACACTTACTTTTTCTTTGCATACATGTTTTGAAGATGATATATTTATATAGCCCATAAAGATTTTTGCTTATTTTTAAATACCATTGCTCTAATTTTCAGACTCCTAACCAAGCTCCAAAGTTTTAGGAGAATACCGACAGATACCTACTCCAGCTTGCTCCTGTTTGTATAAAGGGTCTTTTCATATGCAAAAGAAGGGGGAGGGGGGGGAGGATCTTATTTCCCACTTGCAGTGGGCTTTCCAACTACCTTTTCAACAGAGCTAAACTGAGAGATTCTAAGTAAGTTTTTACACAGTTTTATACTGGATTTTTATATCAGTATCTGTGCATCTTATCCATTACAGTAGTGTCTATCACATGCAGTTATATGAAAATTGGTGTATACTGCCCCTTTTAAGTGTAATTTAACATAACCCCAATTAAATATATCAGGGTTTTTAAAAAAACAAACATATGACATTTGCATTTATAAGGAGGATCAAGGTTTTCATATTGTCAAAATATGCAAAGTTAGTAAGATCTGAAGAAGCAAATGATAGTATGTATTACCCTATGATCAACATATAAAGAGGTCTTTTCAAACATAGTAGTTAAGTTGTCAAAGGTTAAAGCTTGGTATATTAAAAAGTGATTAAATACTGATCCCTTACTCAATGCATTTGTACAAAAGTGAGACAATTAAGTAGAACATGATATAATTATTTATGAGATGTAACATCTTAGCCAATACACTGGCAAGTCGTATGAGTGTAGCACTTGACACTTAACAGTACAATTAATAAAGTACACCTGGTATCATTATAGACTGTTATTAATCTACACTAAGAATTAGCAGTGAATATTTAGCACAAGGATACCAAGTCAGGATTTGCAAATGATAAAACAGTGTGGGTGGAAACATAAGGATAACCCCAACTGATTAAGACATCTTAAAGGAAAATTGTGCACTTACTGGGACTGAGAGTAATACACTAAAGAACACAATGATTTACCATGATATGAGCATAGTAAAAATACAGTAAGTCCTAATAAACATATGTGAAAAACTTAAAAGGGACAGTAAATACCTTGAGATTTTAATATAAAATGTTTAGTTATGTCTAGTTAAACAGCTATGCAATAGATTTTCATTATTTATTTTTCCCCTTTTCATGTAATTTAGCAATGAAATTTGCAGATTTTCTCAGAACTTGTAATGCACAATGCAGGCTTCTCAAGGCTAACCCTTTCTATGAATCGTTCCCTTATTGACTTTAAAGGGACAGTATATACCAATTTTCATATAACTGTATGTAACAGCCACTACTATAAAGAAGAATATGCATATATACTGATTTTAAAATACAGTATAAAACCTTTTAAAAACTTACTTCAAAGTTCCCAGTTTAGCACTGTTTGGCTGGGGCAACCAGTGAAATGGGCTGGGAAAACAAGAACACCACATACATAAAGAAATGGACTCACAGGAACGAACAACCAGCTCAATACCATTGTTAGCCTGCTCTATGGTGATTTACCACCTGGGTGTAGCTTCTTTTAGTGAAAAAGGGTGTGTGCACAAGCGCTAAGGTAATCCCCAAACTGTATCCAAACAGAGATCCTAACCAACCTCCAAAAAATATGCACAAGTAGTAAGAAGTGAATACAGCGCCAACAAGAGGCCAAGGGATAAATATACTCACATAGAGATAAAAGAAGATTATTTAATGAACCATGTTAAAAAGCATCAGTAATAAAAGACTATATATAAAAAATGTAAAAAGCACATATAAATAAAATTACAAATACAGGAATATCTTACAGAAGCGGCTCAAAGGGCCAAAGCTGATAATTACAATAAAAACAGAGGTAATAACAGGTGATCAGTGTGAGTGGTACACCAGAATAAGAGTGTATACTAATAAAACAGAATTAGCCTAAGTACAACTGTAGCAAGTGCATCAAGCAAAAAACTAATAAACAATAATACAAACAATAGTGTTCAAAATTAGTGTTACAAAAATAGTGTTACAAAAAATAGAAAAATGCACTGCAGTGCAAAAAAAGGGGGGGGGGTAGCAAAATAATTGTATAGATACAATCAAATAGTGAGTGAGTGCAAATGGATATAAAAATGCTAGCTACTTAATCCAGTGAGGTTGAGATATAATTAAATAAAATACACAATATGCAATAACATAAAAAATAAAATACACAATATGCAATAACATAAAAAATAAAAAATAAAATATAATCCAAAAAAGTGTTCAAAAAGTTGATCAACAAATGTTAGTGAAGAACAAAAATAAGTCAATCAAAACTAAAAAATGGAAAAAATGGGTGATGAAAAGCAAGGTGAAAGTGAGGAAATTGATTCCTTCCAATGTTAGTTACTTTAACAGATCCAAATTCCTGAGTGTGGTTGCTGAAGTAGCTGATTGGATCCTAGCACCTGTCAGCTGCTCCTATGGTATCCTAAAAAGTGTCCCTGTAAAAAAAGAAATTCACAACATAGTGTATCCAATATGAGAATGAAGTAAAGATTAAAGTAATGCTTACCAATATGTCAACGCGTTTCTGCCCTCAAAAAAGGGCCTTTCTCAAGACTAGAATATTGGTAATGGCAGCTGGCCTTATATATAGTTTAGAAGTAGCCTATATGGTAGTTTAATTGATTAATTGTATTGTTTGGGCGCCAAATCCCTCCACTTCCTGTGTAACATCTAAAAGATTCCCCCATAAAGTGTAGCATCACTTCCTGTGTAACATTTAAAAGATTCCCCTCCACTTCCTGTGTAACATCTAAAAGATTCCCCCATAAAGTGTAGCATCACTTCCTGTGTAACATCTAAAAGATTCCCCTCCACTTCCTGTGTAACATCTAAAAGATTCCCCCATAAAGTGTAGTATCACTTCCTGTGTAACATCTAAAAGATTCCCCTCCACTTCCTGTGTATCATCTAAAAGATTCCCCCATAAAGTGTAGCATCACTTCCTGTGTAACATCTAAAAGATTCCCCCATATGGCAAACCGGAAGTATATAAATTTTCCCGGATTAATTTTATACATATCTAAATATATAGGTCATTCAAAAGGCATGTATATGGCCTTAGATTTATCCAGTTGTTTCTTTCTCAATTGCCGGTATCTTTGTTTTGGCTTACCAGTTTCAAGCCCAATATCGGAGCTACCCGGTAGTGACGTAACCGTTGACGTCACTTCCGGTCCGGCGATATTACATAGACAAGCCGCTAGCAACATTAGCATGCTGTACAATGCTAATATATGCGGCTGTCAGTTACGCCTCCCATCTAGTATATTAAATCCTTAGAGAGCCCTGGGGATAAAGATGTCAGAACAATGCCCACCAATGTGTCAATAAAGGGGATAAGTGTCAAGGCACTATTGGCCCCCAAACGTTATAACGATAGATAAAGGCTATGTAATCACAAACATTGAGATTTATAAAAAACTAACACATATTTTATGTCAGTGGGACAAAGGAAACAATAAAAACAATAACGGCAAGTATTTTTGGAAATTAAATAACGGTTTTGTTATATATTTCTCTTAAGTCCAAAGGGGTCAGATATTTTCTTTCTATAGCCATATTTTATATATCCATCATTATACTAGTAGATGGATTGAATGATCTCAAATATTATAATATGTGTTAACATATTGTCAAAGTGTGTTTAAGATACACTGGTAGTGGATTAAGTGATCTTAAATATTATAATATGTGTTAACATATTGTTAAAATATTTTGAGATATGTTTGACATTTCATAAAGAGAAGAGAAGTTGTATATACTTTTATGGATCCTTCAATGTCATTGAGCCATGCTCAGATGGTAAGATCTCGCATATTTATAAGAAATAAAGTTATTTTAATTTATTTTATAAAAGATCAGAATCATAGTGAGAGGAGGAAGAAATTAACCTGTGATGAATTATTTACAGAGGGCAAACTGCTTAGTTATTAAAAAAGTCCTAGAATTTATATATATATATATATATATATATATATATATATCTCGTTTGCTCCAAAATTTGAGCATAGAGAATACAAAGTCCCAATAGAAACAATTTGGACTTAATTGTCCATCTATCTGATATGTAAAATTAGTTATATGTATATAAAGATATAGATAAAACCAGGACATGGTATCTCATATTTAGCGAGAAATAAAAGGGATATGTACCTGATTCTGGTCGCATAAATATATTAGATTACAACGCCATCATAGTAATTGAATAAGGAAACTAGTGATAGCTGGACAAGTCCAGTGTATAAATTTCTATGTCAGAGAAAGAAACATTCAAGTGTATGCTCATGAATGTAATTAAGGGTATATATATAAAAGGGTATATAAATAGGAAACAGTCTACATTTGCTGTTTAATAGTTGAGAACTAGAACAATAGAGGAAAATAGAGGTAAAAGCCTTCTTCTTATGTTAATAGGATAACTGTATAGATGTCCACACTAATTGCTTTGAAGATTGAATCTGCAAAACCTACTTTTAAATCATTCTAACCCACAATTATATAGTATTGTGGAGCTTAGATTTTAATGGTGATCAGAAGATCAAACAGAGGATGGTAAACAAATATGTGGTAGGGTGAAGGGTAACCTTAAGCAGACAAAAATTGATACGCAATTAATGAGTAAAAATGGATGAACTTCTATATATATTCTATATATTTGGGTGGAGGGCTACAATGCCTATATAATGAGACTTTGGATTGGATATATACGATACCGGACCTTCTATAAATTTAGGTCTTTATAAAGGCTAAATTGTGTAATAACCCAGAAGCTTTAAAACAGCGGGTTTATAGAATTCTAAATGATACAGCACTATCTTATAAGTCTAGCTTGTGTCTTTATATAGACTAGTTGTTCAATAGCCCAGATGATTCAAAGGTCTTTTTGTTTTTTTAAAAAGTCTTTGGAGAGGAATTTTATACTGTCCTATGAGGACATTGGCAGATACATATCATAAATTGAAGAGGTAGGTAAGATCCTCCCTATTATTCAGACCTTTCGGGTGTAAGCAGTCTAATAAGAAGATCCATTTGGATTCTGCTTTTAAGAGGCTCTTTTCAAAATTACCCCCTCTCCAGTTCTTGGCAACTTTTTGTATACCTATAAATTTCATGTCTTGTATTCTACCATTGTGCTTCATGGCAAAATGTTTATAAAGTGTTGTTTCTTTATTTTGTTTTTCGATCAACAGTATGTGCTCTCTGAGCCTATCTCTGAGGCTTCTAGAGGTTTGGCCGATGTATTGGAGCCCACATGAGCATTCCATAAGGTAGATTATCCCCGTATTTTGACATCTAATCAGATCTTTGATAGTAAATTCTTCTCCAGTCTGATTGGACTTGAATTTTTTAGTCTTTACCCCTCTTCTGCATGCTTTGCAGGTGGGGCATGGAAAAAAATCCCTTTACTGGTCTCCCCATTGCATCATGTGTATTGGTCTTCTTCTTCTTGGATAGACTTGGTGCTAATCTATTTTTGAGATTTCCTGTCTTTCTATAAACGAATTTTGGCTGGTTGGGGAGTTTATCTCCAATAATGTCGTCATTTTTTAGAAGGTGCCAGTGTCTTTTAAAGATATTTTCAATGATGTATCGATTGCTGCTGTATTCTGTTATTAATGGTACATTTATAGCATCCTCTGTCTCATATTGCTTATGATCTTTGTATTTGGTTAACTCTTTCCTCTCCACCTGTCGTACTTCTTCTATTTTTTGGTCTAGATGTTCCTCCTTATAACCTCTTTCCACAAATTTCTCTTTTAGTCGTCTCACTTGTTTTTCCCAGGTTTCGATATTTGAACAATTCTTTCGGACCCTTAGGAATTGGCTCTTTGGGATATTTTCTTTCCATTTCTCATGGTGGCAGCTCTCATAGTGTATATAGCTGTTACTGTCAACCGATTTGAAGTACGTAGATGTTTCCCATTTTCCGTTTAGAGCTTCTATTTTTAGATCCAAGAAGACGATTTCCTTAAAGTTCCAGTTGTAGGTGAACTTCAAATTCTGATGGTTTTGATTCATGACCTCAATTGTGTACAAGAGATCTTCTGTTGAGCCCTTCCAGACTATTAGGACATCATCAATATATCTGCGGTATAGGACCAGGTCCGCGCTCGCTGGGCATGAATCCCAGAAGATGCTCTCCCATCTTCCCATGTACAAATTAGCATAGCTGGGCGGGAACCTGGTCCCCATAGCTGTCCCACAAATTTGTTGGTAGTACATCCCCTCATTGTTAAAATAGTTGTGTGTAAGAATGTACTGGATGCTATCCAATATGAATTTGGCCTGATCTTCTAACATCAGTGGATCTTTATCCAGAAACCATTTGATTGCCTCAAGTCCTTCTTTATGAGGTATGCTGGTGTATAATGCTGCTACGTCGCAGGTTGCAAGGATATAGCCTTCTTCCCATGGTGTGTTGTCTAAGATATTTAAGACTTGTGTTGAGTCTCTTAGATATGACGGGAGGGCCCTTACGTACTTCTGTAGATGTTGGTCCACATACTCCGATAAGTTGCTTGTGAGAGAGCCAATTCCAGAGATAATAGGATGACCCGGAGGGTTCGTTAAAGTTTTGTGTATCTTGGGTAAGTGATACAGTATAGGTGTTATAGGATGGTCAATGTCCAAATATCTGTGCTCTTTTTCGTCTAATATACCCATTGTTCTAGCTTTTGTTAACAGTTCTCTGAGTTCTTCTTGGAAACCTGTAACGGGATTCTGTTTCAGCTTCAAATACGTTGTTGTGTCCTTTAATAGGCGTTGGTTTTCTGCCATATATTTATCTCTGTCCAGGATGACGATTCCCCCTCCTTTACCGGCTGGTTTTATCGTCAGTTGGTTATTTTCCTCAAGACTTCTGATAGTCTCTATGTGTTGCCTGGACAGATTTTGTCTTATCCTCTTCAATTTCTTTGGTTTGATATCTCTGATGTCTTTAGTAACCATGATCTCAAATGCATCGATGGCATTTCCCTTTGCATAAGTAGGGTAGAAACTTGATTTTGGTTTCAATCCTGTATGTATATAGTTGTTCCCAGCATCAGCTGTAGTGTAGCTTTTTGGTGCCATGGATTCCAAAGGAGATTTGAGAAAGTATCTTTTTAAGGTTAATTTCCTTATAAATTCCTTTGTATTAGTAAACGTTTGGAATTTATCCAGGCTTCTAGTAGGAGCAAATGAGAGGCCGTATTTCAGAACTTCTCTCTCTTCTTTTTTAATGTCATGCCTGCTGAGGTTAAAAATTCCATCGCCAGAATTTATGTTCCTTCTGTTGTCAGAGATACTTGTTTCTATATCTGACTTAGAGGATGTAGCTATCTGTTGGAGATCCTTAATATATGGCTCCAGTCCTTCTTTATCATTTCTGTGCAGTACCTTTATTTTCTTCTTCGTTTTGCCCCCTCCACGTTTGCCTCTGATTCTCTTCTTCTTTGTTGTTTTTAGTTCAGACGTATTTGTTGTTGTTGTATTGTCTTGTCCTTTACTGTTGAAGGGTTCATTCTTAAAAAATGTGATGATGAGGCAATCTGGTTCAGAGAATTCCCCAAGTTGGTGTCCACATCTGAAATCTTTTTTTGTGGTTGTTCACCCTGTTTGACGATTGTACCGGTCTTCTTAGATCCCTCCTTACCGTATGGTTCATGGGTTCTCCTTACGTATTCGTTGTGATTTTGATCATTCATTGGTGCCTCAATGTTATCCTGATGTGTAGACTTATGTTTCGGAGTCCAATAGTGGTTGTTTTTCTCTTCTGTATAATAGTAGTTGTGAGGGTAATTTCCTTTTTCATCTTTATGATAGCTTCTTTGTGTCCCTCTCCTATGATTCCATGGTGAGTAGTTATTTTGACCATAGATTCCTCTGTCTCTATAGTTATTCCTCTGAAATCTATGTTGGGAAGTTGGTTCCCATGGTTGTGCTGGGCTATCATAGTGCCTATAATAGGGTTCTGATCTAGAATATTGTGACCCCCAATGGTTTCTATTATCCCTTCTCTGATGGTATAGGTCCTGATAGTTGTCAGCCCCATTCCATTCGTATCGATTAGGGCTATATTCTCTATATGGCCTATTTCTCTGAGATCTATTCATATAGAATCTTGGAATTTGTGGACGAGGTCTATCAAACCTAACCTGCTGTGTTCTCTGATGTGTTCCTAATGGTGGATCTTCAGGAATTTGATTTGGTTGTTCTAGTGTGTCACCCTCCATATTGTTTCCACCAGAATTAAATTCTGTTTGATTCATTGTATCATCATTACCTCCCTCATTTGTTTTTTTCTCATCTAGTTCTCTTCTCAGCTTTTTGGTTTTCTTTGTAATCACGTCTTCTCTAATTTTAGTGACTTTCTTGACTAAATTTACTTTTCTGTCAGTGATGTCAATACCTGAATTTTTTAAATTCATCAAAATTTGCTCATCCTCCTTTATTTCACTATCCGTTTCTTGCATTAATTCTTCCCTATAGTCTATAATAATGTTCATTAAAGTGACTGAGGCAATAGATAATGCCTCTGCCCATCTGATCGAGTATTTTGGTTTACATATAGGGAAAGCACAGTCTTTTGTGACTAATAGACCCTTAGGCACAATCTCAAGTTCAAGGCATTTCTTAAGAAATGATATATCAGCCTTATATTTTACCTCAGAAACCAATAGTTTTTCAAGGTTTTTGAAAATGGTTTGAACATCTAAACAGTCATCACCTTCTTTGTCAAAATATAAAGTGTCAAAATCAATCTCTTGTCTAATGGCACTGAAGGAATCCATAACCTCAAAGTGAGTAGATTCCAAAGCTGCTAGTACACTGGTTAGAAAGCAAGTCAATAGTGAAAAAGGGTGTGTGTACAAGCGCTAAGGTAATCCCCAAGCTGTATCCAAACAGAGATCCTAACCAACCTCCAAAAAATATGCACAAGTAGTAAGAAGTGAATACAGCGCCAACAAGAGGCCAAGGGATAAATATACTCACATAGAGATAAAAGAAGATTATTTAATGAACCATGTTAAAAAGCATCAGTAATAAAAGACTATATATAAAAAATGTAAAAAGCACATATAAATAAAATTACAAATACAGGAATATCTTACAGAAGCGGCTCAAAGGGCCAAAGCTGATAATTACAATAAAAACAGAGGTAATAACAGGTGATCAGTGTGAGTGGTACACCAGAATAAGAGTGTATACTAATAAAACAGAATTAGCCTAAGTACAACTGTAGCAAGTGCATCAAGCAAAAAACTAATAAACAATAATACAAACAATAGTGTTCAAAATTAGTGTTACAAAAATAGTGTTCCAAAAAATAGAAAAATGCACTGCAGTGCAAAAAAAGGGGGGGTAGCAAAATAATTGTATAGATACAATCAAATAGTGAGTGAGTGCAAATGGATATAAAAATGCTAGCTACTTAATCCAGTGAGGTTGAGATATAATTAAATAAAATACACAATATGCAATAACATAAAAAATAAAATACACAATATGCAATAACATAAAAAATAAAAAATAAAATATAAAATATAATCCAAAAAAGTGTTCAAAAAGTTGATCAACAAATGTTAGTGAAGAACAAAAATAAGTCAATCAAAACTAAAAAATGGAAAAAATGGGTGATGAAAAGCAAGGTGAAAGTGAGGAAATTGATTCCTTCCAATGTTAGTTAATTTAACAGATCCAAATTCCTGAGTGTGGTTGCTGAAGTAGCTGATTGGATCCTAGCACCTGTCAGCTGCTCCTATGGTATCCTAAAAAGTGTCCCTGTAAAAAAAGAAATTCACAACATAGTGTATCCAATATGAGAATGAAGTAAAGATTAAAGTAATGCTTACCAATATGTCAACGCGTTTCTGCCCTCAAAAAAGGGCCTCTCTCAAGACTAGAATATTGGTAATGGCAGCTGGCCTTATATACAGTTTAGAAGTAGCCTATATGGTAGTTTAATTGATTAATTGTATTGTTTGGGCGCCAAATCCCTCCACTTCCTGTGTAACATCTAAAAGATTCCCCCATAAAGTGTAGCATCACTTCCTGTGTAACATCTAAAAGATTCCCCTCCACTTCCTGTGTAACATCTAAAAGATTCCCCCATAAAGTGTAGCATCACTTCCTGTGTAACATCTAAAAGATTCCCCTCCACTTCCTGTGTAACATCTAAAAGATTCCCCCATAAAGTATAGTATCACTTCCTGTGTAACATCTAAAAGATTCCCCTCCACTTCCTGTGTAACATCTAAAAGATTCCCCCATAAAGTGTAGCATCACTTCCTGTGTAACATCTAAAAGATTCCCCCATATGGCAAACCGGAAGTATATAAATTTTCCCGGATTAATTTTATACATATCTAAATATATAGGTCATTTAAAAGGCATGTATATGGCCTTAGATTTATCCAGTTGTTTCTTTCTCAATTGCCGGTATCTTTGTTTTGGCTTACCAGTTTCAAGCCCAATATCGGAGCTACCCGGTAGTGACGTAACCGTTGACGTCACTTCCGGTCCGGCGATATTACATAGACAAGCCGCTAGCAACATTAGCATGCTGTACAATGCTAATATATGCGGCTGTCAGTTACGCCTCCCATCTAGTATATTAAATCCTTAGAGAGCCCTGGGGATAAAGATGTCAGAACAATGCCCACCAATGTGTCAATAAAGGGGATAAGTGTCAAGGCACTATTGGCCCCCAAACGTTATAACGATAGATAAAGGCTATGTAATCACAAACATTGAGATTTATAAAAAACTAACACATATTTTATGTCAGTGGGACAAAGGAAACAATAAAAACAATAACGGCAAGTATTTTTGGAAATTAAATAACGGTAACATTGGAAGGAATCAATTTCCTCACTTTCACCTTGCTTTTCATCACCCATTTTTTCCATTTTTTAGTTTTGATTGACTTATTTTTGTTCTTCACTAACATTTGTTGATCAACTTTTTGAACACTTTTTTGGATTATATTTTATATTTTATTTTTTATTTTTTATGTTATTGCATATTGTGTATTTTATTTTTTATGTTATTGCATATTGTGTATTTTATTTAATTATATCTCAACCTCACTGGATTAAGTAGCTAGCATTTTTATATCCATTTGCACTCACTCACTATTTGATTGTATCTATACAATTATTTTGCTACCCCCCCTTTTTTTGCACTGCAGTGCATTTTTCTATTTTTTGGAACACTATTTTTGTAACACTAATTTTGAACACTATTGTTTGTATTATTGTTTATTAGTTTTTTGCTTGATGCACTTGCTACAGTTGTACTTAGGCTAATTCTGTTTTATTAGTATACACTCTTATTCTGGTGTACCACTCACACTGATCACCTGTTATTACCTCTGTTTTTATTGTAATTATCAGCTTTGGCCCTTTGAGCCGCTTCTGTAAGATATTCCTGTATTTGTAATTTTATTTATATGTGCTTTTTACATTTTTTATATATAGTCTTTTATTACTGATGCTTTTTAACATGGTTCATTAAATAATCTTCTTTTATCTCTATGTGAGTATATTTATCCCTTGGCCTCTTGTTGGCGCTGTATTCACTTCTTACTACTTGTGCATATTTTTTGGAGGTTGGTTAGGATCTCTGTTTGGATACAGCTTGGGGATTACCTTAGCGCTTGTACACACACCCTTTTTCACTATTGACTTGCTTTCTAACCAGTGTACTAGCAGCTTTGGAATCTACTCACTTTGAGGTTATGGATTCCTTCAGTGCCATTAGACAAGAGATTGATTTTGACACTTTATATTTTGACAAAGAAGGTGATGACTGTTTAGATGTTCAAACCATTTTCAAAAACCTTGAAAAACTATTGGTTTCTGAGGTAAAATATAAGGCTGATATATCATTTCTTAAGAAATGCCTTGAACTTGAGATTGTGCCTAAGGGTCTATTAGTCACAAAAGACTGTGCTTTCCCTATATGTAAACCAAAATACTCGATCAGATGGGCAGAGGCATTATCTATTGCCTCAGTCACTTTAATGAACATTATTATAGATTATAGGGAAGAATTAATGCAAGAAACGGATAGTGAAATAAAGGAGGATGAGCAAATTTTGATGAATTTAGAAAATTCAGGTATTGACATCACTGACAGAAAAGTAAATTTAGTCAAGAAAGTCACTAAAATTAGAGAAGACGTGATTACAAAGAAAACCAAAAAGCTGAGAAGAGAACTAGATGAGAAAAAAACAAATGAGGGAGGTAATGATGATACAATGAATCAAACAGAATTTAATTCTGGTGGAAACAATATGGAGGGTGACACACTAGAACAACCAAATCAAATTCCTGAAGATCCACCATTAGGAACACATCAGAGAACACAGCAGGTTAGGTTTGATAGACCTCGTCCACAAATTCCAAGATTCTATATGAATAGATCTCAGAGAAATAGGCCATATAGAGAATATAGCCCTAATCGATACGAATGGAATGGGGCTGACAACTATCAGGACCTATACCATCAGAGAAGGGATAATAGAAACCATTGGGGGTCACAATATTCTAGATCAGAACCCTATTATAGGCACTATGATAGCCCAGCACAACCATGGGAACCAACTTCCCAACATAGATTTCAGAGGAATAACTATAGAGACAGAGGAAACTATGGTCAAAATAACTACTCACCATGGAATCATAGGAGAGGGACACAAAGAAGCTATCATAAAGATGAAAAAGGAAATTACCCTCACAACTACTATTATACAGAAGAGAAAAACAACCACTATTGGACTCCGAAACATAAGTCTACACATCAGGATAACATTGAGGCACCAATGAATGATCAAAATCACAACGAATACGTAAGGAGAACCCATGAACCATACGGTAAGGAGGGATCTAAGAAGACCGGTACAATCGTCAAACAGGGTGAACAACCACAAAAAAAGATTTCAGATGTGGACACCAACTTGGGGAATTCTCTGAACCAGATTGCCTCGTCATCCTGGACAGAGATAAATATATGGCAGAAAACCAACGCCTATTAAAGGACACAACAACGTATTTGTAGCTGAAACAGAATCCCGTTACAGGTTTCGAAGAAGAACTCAGAGAACTGTTAACAAAAGCTAGAACAATGGGTATATTAGACGAAAAAGAGCACAGATATTTGGACATTGACCATCCTATAACACCTATACTGTATCACTTACCCAAGATACACAAAACTTTAACGAACCCTCCGGGTCGTCCTATTATCTCTGGAATTGGCTCTCTCACAAGCAACTTATCGGAGTATGTGGACCAACATCTACAGAAGTACGTAAGGGCCCTCCCGTCATATCTAAGAGACTCAACACAAGTCTTAAATATCTTAGACAACACACCATGGGAAGAAGGCTATATCCTTGCAACCTGCGATGTAGCAGCATTATACACCAGCATACCTCATAAAGAAGGACTTGAGGCAATCAAATGGATCCACTGATGTTAGAAGATCAGGCCAAATTCATATTGGATAGCATCCAGTACATTCTTACACACAACTATTTTAACAATGAGGGGATGTACTACCAACAAATTTGCGGGACAGCTATGGGGACCAGGTTCGCGCCCAGCTAAGCTAATTTGTACATGGGAAGATGGGAGAGCATCTTCTGGGATTCATGCCCAGCGAGCGCGGACCTGGTCCTATACCGCAGATATATTGATGATGTCCTAATAGTCTGGAAGGGCTCAACAGAAGATCTCTTGTACACAATTGAGGTCATGAATCAAAACCATCAGAATTTGAAGTTCACCTACAACTGGAACTTTAAGGAAATCGTCTTCTTGGATCTAAAAATAGAAGCTCTAAACGGAAAATGGGAAACATCTACGTACTTCAAATCGGTTGACAGTAACAGCTATATACACTATGAGAGCTGCCACCATGAGAAATGGAAAGAAAATATCCCAAAGAGCCAATTCCTAAGGGTCCGAAAGAATTGTTCAAATATCGAAACCTGGGAAAAACAAGTGAGACGACTAAAAGAGAAATTTGTGGAAAGAGGTTATAAGGAGGAACATCTAGACCAAAAAATAGAAGAAGTACGACAGGTGGAGAGGAAAGAGTTAACCAAATACAAAGATCATAAGCAATATGAGACAGAGGATGCTATAAATGTACCATTAATTACAGAATACAGCAGCAATCGATACATCATTGAAAATATCTTTAAAAGACACTGGCACCTTCTAAAAAATGACGACATTATTGGAGATAAACTCCCCAACCAGCCAAAATTCGTTTATAGAAAGACAGGAAATCTCAAAAATAGATTAGCACCAAGTCTATCCAAGAAGAAGAAGACCAATACACATGATGCAATAAGGAGACCAGTAAAGGGATTTTTTCCATGCCCCACCTGCAAAGCATGCAGAAGAGGGGTAAAGACTAAAAAATTCAAGTCCAATCAGACTGGAGAAGAATTTACTATCAAAGATCTGATTAGATGTCAAAATACGGGGATAATCTACCTTATGAAATGCTCATGTGGGCTCCAATACATCGGCCAAACCTCTAGAAGCCTCAGAGATAGGCTCAGAGAGCACATACTGTTGATCGAAAAACAAAATAAAGAAACAACACTTTATAAACATTTTGCCACGAAGCACAATGGTAGAATACAAGACATGAAATTTATAGGTATACAAAAAGTTGCCAAGAACTGGAGAGGGGGTAATTTTGAAAAGAGCCTCTTAAAAGCAGAATCCAAATGGATCTTCTTATTAGACTGCTTACACCCGAAAGGTCTGAATAATAGGGAGGATCTTACCTACCTCTTCAATTTATGATATGTATCTGCCAATGTCCTCATAGGACAGTATAAAATTCCTCTCCAAAGACTTTTTAAAAAAACAAAAAGACCTTTGAATCATCTGGGCTATTGAACAACTAGTCTATATAAAGACACAAGCTAGACTTATAAGATAGTGCTGTATCATTTAGAATTCTATAAACCCGCTGTTTTAAAGCTTCTGGGTTATTACACAATTTAGCCTTTATAAAGACCTAAATTTATAGAAGGTCCGGTATCGTATATATCCAATCCAAAGTCTCATTATATAGGCATTGTAGCCCTCCACCCAAATATATAGAATATATATAGAAGTTCATCCATTTTTACTCATTAATTGCGTATCAATTTTTGTCTGCTTAAGGTTACCCTTCACCCTACCACATATTTGTTTACCATCCTCTGTTTGATCTTCTGATCACCATTAAAATCTAAGCTCCACAATACTATATAATTGTGGGTTAGAATGATTTAAAAGTAGGTTTTGCAGATTCAATCTTCAAAGCAATTAGTGTGGACATCTATACAGTTATCCTATTAACATAAGAAGAAGGCTTTTTCCTCTATTTTCCTCTATTGTTCTAGTTCTCAACTATTAAACAGCAAATGTAGACTGTTTCCTATTTATATACCCTTTTATATATATACCCTTAATTACATTCATGAGCATACACTTGAATGTTTCTTTCTCTGACATAGAAATTTATACACTGGACTTGTCCAGCTATCACTAGTTTCCTTATTCAATTACTATGATGGCGTTGTAATCTAATATATTTATGCGACCAGAATCAGGTACATATCCCTTTTATTTCTCGCTAAATATGAGATACCATGTCCTGGTTTTATCTATATCTTTATATACATATAACTAATTTTACATATCAGATAGATGGACAATTAAGTCCAAATTGTTTCTATTGGGACTTTGTATTCTCTATGCTCAAATTTTGGAGCAAACGAGAGATATAGATATATATATATATATATATATATATATATATATATATATATATATATATATAAATAAATTCTAGGACTTTTTTTAATAACTAAGCAGTTTGCCCTCTGTAAATAATTCATCACAGGTTAATTTCTTCCTCCTCTCACTATGATTCTGATCTTTTATAAAATAAATTAAAATAACTTTATTTTTTATAAATATGCGAGATCTTACCATCTGAGCATGGCTCAATGACATTGAAGGATCCATAAAAGTATATACAACTTCTCTTCTCTTTATGAAATGTCAAACATATCTCAAAATATTTTAACAATATGTTAACACATATTATAATATTTAAGATCACTTAATCCACTACCAGTGTATCTTAAACACACTTTGACAATATGTTAACACATATTATAATATTTGAGATCATTCAATCCATCTACTAGTATAATGATGGATATATAAAATATGGCTATAGAAAGAAAATATCTGACCCCTTTGGACTTAAGAGAAATATATAACAAAACCGTTATTTAATTTCCAAAAATACTTGCCGTTATTGTTTTTATTGTTTCCTTTGTCCCACTGACATAAAATATGTGTTAGTTTTTTATAAATCTCAATGTTTGTGATTACATAGCCTTTATCTATCGTTATAACGTTTGGGGGCCAATAGTGCCTTGACACTTATCCCCTTTATTGACACATTGGTGGGCATTGTTCTGACATCTTTATCCCCAGGGCTCTCTAAGGATTTAATATACTAGATGGGAGGCGTAACTGACAGCCGCATATATTAGCATTGTACAGCATGCTAATGTTGCTAGCGGCTTGTCTATGTAATATCGCCGGACCGGAAGTGACGTCAACGGTTACGTCACTAACGGGTAGCTACGATATTGTGAAAAATCCTATTGGCGAAATAGGAAATAGCATGCGCCAATTGTTAATAATATGTAATAGTGATATAATTCATATAGTGATATAATTTATAGTGAAACTGGAAAAAGAAAGGAGCAGATATGTATTTGGTGATAAGTTAAACACTCGTGAAACTAGAAAATTATTTCTGAATAGTGCAGGTGATATCTAAATGGTGCAAATAAGAAAAAATTGTGTCCTGGTGGGTAATATGTGTGAAGACGGGATGCTTGATGATACAATTAAATCACATAAAAAATATATGTACAAAAAACAAATGCATAAAAAAAAAAAAACGTTAAAATATCAAGAATATATATGAATATATATATTGGTGATCAAGCAATTCTTAATATATAACCAACAAACTTATCGTGATTAGAGTCCCAAAATGTGTATGTATATATTGGTGATAAAACAATTCTTATTATATAACCAACAGACTTATCGTGATAAGAGTCCCAAAAAGAACGGTGCTGATAAGTGAAGCCGACAAATATCAATGTCTCTGCTAGCACATTTCTTTCAAACTTGTAGATGTTTAGTGGTCAGAAGGATTCACAAAAGGAGCAGGCAGCTGGTCTTGGGTGTGTCTGATCGAAATACACAATCTCTAAAAATGGTAAAGGAAAAGACAGCGCCTCATAGTGCAAATAAGTTCCAACAGTGATGGATAACACTGAAAAGATAACAGAAGGTAATATACTCACAAGGAGATTGGCACCTTTGTTGAAAGAGGTGCAAACAGGCAGACTGACATTTAAAACAGCAGTCAGTACGCTGGAGCCAAAAAGCGGTTCAGCTTTCCTGAGTGGGCCGCTGCAAACTCTCCTCTTTGGACGAGGGCAGAATGTTCAGATGTTGTGCTGTATAAATGAGCAGCAGGCAATATTGTATTGGCAGGCGAAATCAAAAGCAATAGTGCTAAGATGCATAAAGTTAAAAACACTTTATTAAATGAGCTTAGGACGCGTTTCTCGGCCGCAAGCTCCTGGCCGTTTCATCAGATAAAATGTATTACACATGTGGTCATTAAACATGTTTAAAAAGCCTGCCAATGTATTTGATTGGTCCTGATCTGACCAATCCCTAACTGATACAGTTTTAAAAACAACAATGTTGCAACATATAATATATAGTTAGCCAAGCAAATAGATCACGATATTGTATTTATGAACGTGTAACAAAAGGATCCTATGAACCTATACAATAAAATAGCTTGTCTGGTAGGTTCTAAATAAAACGCTATTAGTATATTTAACAATGTGTATTTAAAAATATCCAAATGTGTAAGTTTTAAGATATTTTGAGTCAAAATGAATTTGATCTGAGTAAAGAATCCAAAGAACTTGTCCATAATAAGTTAGTAAGATGTCAGAAGTCAATGCAGTGTGAGTTGTAGAGAAAAAGAAGAGAGAATCTTCTGCGTGTAAAAACCGGAACAGAACGCCAAGGAGAGAGAAGTGTTAACTCCTTAGCTTCCGTGAGGTTTTTTTAAAAAGGGATTATTATTAGCATTGAGCAGAGATGAGAGCTGTGCGTAAATGTACCAGCTGTTAATAACCGCAATATTAGGCTTGTCACATAGCGAATTTTAGTCTTATGTTCAATGTCTGGATGTTAATAAGTATACTAGAGGTGCTTAAGAACAGTATATCGGAGTTAGATTTCTGTTGGTGAGAATGTATCAGGGGACCCAAAAAGAGACGTAAATTGTGTAAAGACGGTTTGGTGTATAAAATTTTGGATATTTAGAACCAAGCTAGATATACCATAATCTGTATATCTGTACTATCTGATTTTTATGTGCAATAACTAAATTTGAAATTCCGATTTGGAAATGTAGGATTATAAAAGAAAATATGATATCAGATGCAATTATAATAAATGTGAACAGATGTAGAAATATAATGGATCTAACATAGGATAAATTTGTATGGGTATTATGTGGAATGTAAAATAATAAGAGCGTAATGTGAAAAAGAGGAGAGACATTAAAAATTCATAAAAATGTATAAATGAGCAAAATATTGAGATCACTATAATGGTGGGTGATGAAAGAAATCTGAGTGTTATGTTAGGGGTAATTCAAGTTTTCTTGTGAAAATCTTAAACTAAAAAATTATATAATGACCCACACATGTGAGAAATAATATTCTAACAGTTTAATTAAATGCTGCCAAATCTAAATTGGAATTCAAACCCCATGGATGTAGAGTTTTTAATTTGTGGATCCAGAAGGTTTCACGAATCCTAAGCTGAATTATTCTGTTATAATCTGTGGAAGGTGGAATGTAATCTATGGGGTAGAATTTGAAAATGTCGGAACTACCTTTGTGCTTGTTTAGGCAGTGTTCAGGGATACTGTGTTTTATCTTTTTCTTGGTGCAATTTTTGCAGTTGCGCCAATGTTCACCCCAACGTATCTTAGCTTTTCTAGAGGTACGACCTACGTACTGAATCCCACAACAGCACTCTAGGACGTATACTACATATACTGAATTGCAATTCATAAATCTACTGATGGTAAAGGTTTCACCACTAACAAATGATTGAAAAGTCTTTTTCCCAGATGTTATAAATTTACATGTATTGCATTTCTTTTGTCCACATTTGTAGACTCCTATTCTATCCATGAAGGAGGGGATAGTTTTTTGTTTTGAGATTGGTTGTGTATTATGTAATATGTGTTTCACCTTTTTACTTGGTGCCAATTTGCTTCTAAGTGTCGGTGCTCTGGTGTATACTATCTTTGGGTAATCTCCCACGATGGTTTTTAAGAACGGGTCTTTCTTAATGATGTGCCAATGTTTGTTAATGGCTCCCTGTATCTGTGTGTGGTTACTGTTATATTGAGTGATAAATAAAGGTTCTGAAGAATAATTGTCTTCTTTGTTTTTCGTAGGTTTATTTTTATTTAATAATTTGTCTCTATCTAGAACTCTGACTTTGTTGAGACAGTTATCCAGTAGATCAGGGGGATAGCCTTTCTCGACGAATCTGTCATATATGATCTTGCTCTGTATCTCAAATGAATTTATATCCGAGCAATTACGTTTTATTCTTTCAAATTGACTATATGGGATATTGTGTAACCATTTTTTATGATGGTTACTTGTGTAATCTAAATAACTATTATTATCTACTTTTTTGAAAAATGTTTTTGAGCTTAGATTGCCCTCTGTGTCCCAGCCCAAGGTGAGGTCTAAAAAATCTATCGTTGCAGGATTGATATTGGCTGTGAAAGTCAGGCCCATGTCATTCTTATTTAGAGATTCTGTAAAAGTGTGTGCTGTTGTGAGGTCGCCCCTCCAAATAAAAATCAAATCATCAATGTAGCGGCCATAGAACACCAGATTCGCCCCGGCTGAGGAGTTATAGATGTATGTTTCCTCAAAACAGCCCATAAACAAATTGGCGAAGCTAGGGGCGAATCTGGTGCCCATGGCCGTACCCTTGATCTGTAAATAATAAACATCCTGGTAAAGGAAATAATTGTGTTTTAGAATGAACTCAATGCATTCCAAAATGAACTCTTTCTGTATTTTGGGCATAAATAAGTCACGGTTCAAAAAAACTGAGGTGGTTTGTAGTCCTAAATTATGTGCTATGTTTGAATATAAGGCACTGACGTCACATGTGATCCATATGAGGTCTCCTGTGTTTTTGAATTTCTGGATCTTTTTTAAGAGATCTGTGCCATCTTTGATGTATGATTTTAGACCTAAAACATATTTCTGTAAAAAAATATCAACATAATATGACAAATTATAGGTGAGGTTGTCTATACCCGCAATGATGGGGCGGCCTGGAGGGTTAGATAGACTTTTGTGAATTTTTGGTAAGTGGTAATAGTGGGCTACGCTCGGATTACTGACTTTCAAAAATCTGTGTTCCTCTTTATTGAGAATGTTGTTTGTAACACCTTTGTTAATTAAAGTTTGGTAAAATGTAAGAAATTGTGTGGTGGGATTGTGAGATAGGACTCTGTAGTATTCTGTGTCCTTCAGAATCCTATCTGCTTCTAGGAGGTACTCGGTCAAGTTTTGAACGATGATTCCTCCCCCCTTGTCGGCATCGCGAATGATTATATCAGAATTATTTGTTAGAGATTGTATGGCTATTTTTTCACCCTGTCTTTTAAAGAAATTCTTTTTGGTGTTTTTCTTTTTGATTTTTTCGAAATCTTCAAGCACTAAGTTCTGGAAGACTTCTATGTAGTGGTTTTGGCCAGCAGGAGAAAAGGAAGATTTTGTTTTCACATTAGTATGTATTATGCCTTCATACAAGTGTAATGTGAAATCTTCCACGGTACTATATATGGTAGGAATATTATTTCCAAAGTCCATGTTGTCTGTAAGAATACAGACTGTATTACCTTCTTCTAAATTATTTTTTCTAATATTCTTTTGTGCAAAATATTTTTGAAGTGCCAGTTTTCTAGTAAAACGATTAAGATCAACGAAAAGATTAAAGTTGTTGTGTGGGTTAGGTGGACAAAAAGAAAGACCTTGTTTCAAAACTTTCTTTTCATTTGTTGTTAGTTTGTGGGAAGATAGATTGTAAATGCCCTTATCTAGTTCTTTTGATTCTTTTTCTTTGGTGGTAAGACCTCTACCTCTGGACCCTCTTGGTCTGTGTGAAAGGGTCTTTTTTTGGGATTTTGTTCGTCTGGGGGTTTTTTTGATGTTGGTATTTTCCCTAAAAAAGGAGACGTAATGGTGGTGTTGGAATTATTTCTATTCTGTCTCTCTGGAAATACGTTTTCATCTGATATTGAGGCTAATGGAAAAAACCTGTTATTGTGGTGGAAATTGTTGTGTGTGGTTTTATTGTAATGGTCTTGGTCTCTAGTTCCTGCTGGACTGTATGATCTGTAATCTGGACGATTATGTCTTTGTTCTTGAAATCTAGGATTATTGGAATCTTGTTGTCTATGGTTAGATCTATAATTTCTAGGTGTTTCAAAGTGTCTGTTATAATTGTCTCGTCTATAATATTGATTGTATTGGTTGGGATCCTCAGAGTATTGGTGTTTATCCCATATGTCATTTCTGTTCTGTTCGAATCTGTTATGACGGGGTTGGTCCCATGGTTCTTGTCTGGTATATTGGTGATACTGTTGGTGAGATGATTGTTCACGTTTGTCTGATCTATTTTGATGGTATCTATTTTCAAAATACTGGTGATTGGGGTAAGAGTGTGTGTATTCCTGTCTCTTTGGTTGTCTATAATTAGGACGATATGTAAGCCTGTGTTTATTGTCTGTGTGGCTATTTTCTTGATGGGTATGTTTGTGAGATGTTGTATAGTTGTTCCCTTGGTAGTAGTGATTACTTCTTATTGGTCGCGTCTCCCTGTCCCCTGATACATTCCCAGAGTTCTCCACATTTTCTTCTGGAGATAGTTGTGTTGGCCTATTGTAGGTGTAAACTTGGTTTTTGAGGTAATCCTCATTGTCTCTCTCTAACTTCTTTTTTTTGGATAAAACTAGTTCCTCCTGATATTTGTCAGTGCGCTCATACATTTTTTTAAGGAGTCGTTCGTAATCTGGATTATCTAAATGTTTAGTTAAGTCACTTTGGATTCTTTCTATATTATCGCTACATTTGTCAGATAGAGAACGTCTGTGTTCTATTAGAATTTTAATCAGATCAAATGCACAGTCATTTAAAATTTTGTACCATTTTTCGAGTAGTTCTGTGTCCTCCTTGAAAGAACAGTGTTTGAGAACACGTAAGCCCCTGGGGATTTGTTTAATTTCTAAATATCTTTCTAAAGTGGTAAGGTCCCACCAATGGCGGTGCTCCTTAAGTATTTCGTCTTCTAAAGTGTGAAAGAGATCCCTCATAGATGAAGTTGTATTTGGATCTATTTCTGTTTCTGTTGTGTTGGAATTTGATTGGCCTAGTAAATTGTAAGTGGATCTTTTTTTGTTTCTTTCCTCTCTAGATTGCATTTTGAAGAGGTGGTTGTAAAATGTTGTATGATCTAAATGTATACAGATATTCGATTTGCTCTGTGTAAAATGTGAAATAGCAGAATGCCGGCAATAAGGCTGCACTGCTATGTGTGATCAAAAAAAGGGAATAGTGAAAAATCCTATTGGCGAAATAGGAAATAGCATGCGCCAATTGTTAATAATATGTAATAGTGATGCATCTTAGCACTATAACTTTATGCATCTTAGCACTATTGCTTTTGATTTCGCCTGCCAATACAATATTGCCTGCTGCTCATTTATACAGCACAACATCTGAACATTCTGCCCTCGTCCAAAGAGGAGAGTTTGCAGCGGCCCACTCAGGAAAGCTGAACCGCTTTTTGGCTCCAGCGTACTGACTGCTGTTTTAAATGTCAGTCTGCCTGTTTGCACCTCTTTCAACAAAGGTGCCAATCTCCTTGTGAGTATATTACCTTCTGTTATCTTTTCAGTGTTATCCATCACTGTTGGAACTTATTTGCACTATGAGGCGCTGTCTTTTCCTTTACCAGCTACGATATTGGGCTTGAAACTGGTAAGCCAAAACAAAGATACCGGCAATTGAGAAAGAAACAACTGGATAAATCTAAGGCCATATACATGCCTTTTGAATGACCTATATATTTAGATATGTATAAAATTAATCCGGGAAAATTTATATACTTCCGGTTTGCCATATGGGGGAATCTTTTAGATGTTACACAGGAAGTGATGCTACACTTTATAGGGGAATCTTTTAGATGTTACACAGGAAGTGGAGGGGAATCTTTTAGATGTTACACAGGAAGTGATACTACACTTTATGGGGGAATCTTTTAGATGTTACACAGGAAGTGGAGGGGAATCTTTTAGATGTTACACAGGAAGTGATGCTACACTTTATGGGGGAATCTTTTAGATGTTACACAGGAAGTGGAGGGGAATCTTTTAGATGTTACACAGGAAGTGATGCTACACTTTATGGGGGAATCTTTTAGATGTTACACAGGAAGTGGAGGGATTTGGCGCCCAAACAATACAATTAATCAATTAAACTACCATATAGGCTACTTCTAAACTGTATATAAGGCCAGCTGCCATTACCAATATTCTAGTCTTGAGAAAGGCCCTTTTTTGAGGGCAGAAACGCGTTGACATATTGGAAAGCATTACTTTAATCTTTACTTCATTCTCATATTGGATACACTATGTTGTGAATTTCTTTTTTTACAGGGACACTTTTTAGGATACCATAGGAGCAGCTGACAGGTGCTAGGATCCAATCAGCTACTTCAGCAACCACACTCAGGAATTTGGATCTGTTAAAGTAACTAACATTGGAAGGAATCAATTTCCTCACTTTCACCTTGCTTTTCATCACCCATTTTTTCCATTTTTTAGTTTTGATTGACTTATTTTTGTTCTTCACTAACATTTGTTGATCAACTTTTTGAACACTTTTTTGGATTATATTTTATATTTTATTTTTTATTTTTTATGTTATTGCATATTGTGTATTTTATTTTTTATGTTATTGCATATTGTGTATTTTATTTAATTATATCTCAACCTCACTGGATTAAGTAGCTAGCATTTTTATATCCATTTGCACTCACTCACTATTTGATTGTATCTATACAATTATTTTGCTACCCCCCCTTTTTTTGCACTGCAGTGCATTTTTCTATTTTTTGGAACACTATTTTTGTAACACTAATTTTGAACACTATTGTTTGTATTATTGTTTATTAGTTTTTTGCTTGATGCACTTGCTACAGTTGTACTTAGGCTAATTCTGTTTAATTAGTATACACTCTTATTCTGGTGTACCACTCACACTGATCACCTGTTATTACCTCTGTTTTTATTGTAATTATCAGCTTTGGCCCTTTGAGCCGCTTCTGTAAGATATTCCTGTATTTGTAATTTTATTTATATGTGCTTTTTACATTTTTTATATATAGTCTTTTATTACTGATGCTTTTTAACATGGTTCATTAAATAATCTTCTTTTATCTCTATGTGAGTATATTTATCCCTTGGCCTCTTGTTGGCGCTGTATTCACTTCTTACTACTTGTGCATATTTTTTGGAGGTTGGTTAGGATCTCTGTTTGGATACAGCTTGGGGATTACCTTAGCACTTGTACACACACCCTTTTTCACTATTGACTTGCTTTCTAACCAGTGTACTAGCAGCTTTGGAATCTACTCACTTTGAGGTTATGGATTCCTTCAGTGCCATTAGACAAGAGATTGATTTTGACACTTTATATTTTGACAAAGAAGGTGATGACTGTTTAGATGTTCAAACCATTTTCAAAAACCTTGAAAAACTATTGGTTTCTGAGGTAAAATATAAGGCTGATATATCATTTCTTAAGAAATGCCTTGAACTTGAGATTGTGCCTAAGGGTCTATTAGTCACAAAAGACTGTGCTTTCCCTATATGTAAACCAAAATACTCGATCAGATGGGCAGAGGCATTATCTATTGCCTCAGTCACTTTAATGAACATTATTATAGACTATAGGGAAGAATTAATGCAAGAAACGGATAGTGAAATAAAGGAGGATGAGCAAATTTTGATGAATTTAGAAAATTCAGGTATTGACATCACTGACAGAAAAGTAAATTTAGTCAAGAAAGTCACTAAAATTAGAGAAGACGTGATTACAAAGAAAACCAAAAAGCTGAGAAGAGAACTAGATGAGAAAAAAACAAATGAGGGAGGTAATGATGATACAATGAATCAAACAGAATTTAATTCTGGTGGAAACAATATGGAGGGTGACACACTAGAACAACCAAATCAAATTCCTGAAGATCCACCATTAGGAACACATCAGAGAACACAGCAGGTTAGGTTTGATAGACCTCGTCCACAAATTCCAAGATTCTATATGAATAGATCTCAGAGAAATAGGCCATATAGAGAATATAGCCCTAATCGATACGAATGGAATGGGGCTGACAACTATCAGGACCTATACCATCAGAGAAGGGATAATAGAAACCATTGGGGGTCACAATATTCTAGATCAGAACCCTATTATAGGCACTATGATAGCCCAGCACAACCATGGGAACCAACTTCCCAACATAGATTTCAGAGGAATAACTATAGAGACAGAGGAAACTATGGTCAAAATAACTACTCACCATGGAATCATAGGAGAGGGACACAAAGAAGCTATCATAAAGATGAAAAAGGAAATTACCCTCACAACTACTATTATACAGAAGAGAAAAACAACCACTATTGGACTCCGAAACATAAGTCTACACATCAGGATAACATTGAGGCACCAATGAATGATCAAAATCACAACGAATACGTAAGGAGAACCCATGAACCATACGGTAAGGAGGGATCTAAGAAGACCGGTACAATCGTCAAACAGGGTGAACAACCACAAAAAAAGATTTCAGATGTGGACACCAACTTGGGGAATTCTCTGAACCAGATTGCCTCGTCATCCTGGACGGAGATAAATATATGGCAGAAAACCAACGCCTATTAAAGGACACAACAACGTATTTGAAGCTGAAACAGAATCCCGTTACAGGTTTCGAAGAAGAACTCAGAGAACTGTTAACAAAAGCTAGAACAATGGGTATATTAGACGAAAAAGAGCACAGATATTTGGACATTGACCATCCTATAACACCTATACTGTATCACTTACCCAAGATACACAAAACTTTAACGAACCCTCCGGGTCGTCCTATTATCTCTGGAATTGGCTCTCTCACAAGCAACTTATCGGAGTATGTGGACCAACATCTACAGAAGTACGTAAGGGCCCTCCCGTCATATCTAAGAGACTCAACACAAGTCTTAAATATCTTAGACAACACACCATGGGAAGAAGGCTATATCCTTGCAACCTGCGATGTAGCAGCATTATACACCAGCATACCTCATAAAGAAGGACTTGAGGCAATCAAATGGATCCACTGATGTTAGAAGATCAGGCCAAATTCATATTGGATAGCATCCAGTACATTCTTACACACAACTATTTTAACAATGAGGGGATGTACTACCAACAAATTTGCGGGACAGCTATGGGGACCAGGTTCGCGCCCAGCTATGCTAATTTGTACATGGGAAGATGGGAGAGCATCTTCTGGGATTCATGCCCAGCGAGCGCGGACCTGGTCCTATACCGCAGATATATTGATGATGTCCTAATAGTCTGGAAGGGCTCAACAGAAGATCTCTTGTACACAATTGAGGTCATGAATCAAAACCATCAGAATTTGAAGTTCACCTACAACTGGAACTTTAAGGAAATCGTCTTCTTGGATCTAAAAATAGAAGCTCTAAACGGAAAATGGGAAACATCTACGTACTTCAAATCGGTTGACAGTAACAGCTATATACACTATGAGAGCTGCCACCATGAGAAATGGAAAGAAAATATCCCAAAGAGCCAATTCCTAAGGGTCCGAAAGAATTGTTCAAATATCGAAACCTGGGAAAAACAAGTGAGACGACTAAAAGAGAAATTTGTGGAAAGAGGTTATAAGGAGGAACATCTAGACCAAAAAATAGAAGAAGTACGACAGGTGGAGAGGAAAGAGTTAACCAAATACAAAGATCATAAGCAATATGAGACAGAGGATGCTATAAATGTACCATTAATAACAGAATACAGCAGCAATCGATACATCATTGAAAATATCTTTAAAAGACACTGGCACCTTCTAAAAAATGACGACATTATTGGAGATAAACTCCCCAACCAGCCAAAATTCGTTTATAGAAAGACAGGAAATCTCAAAAATAGATTAGCACCAAGTCTATCCAAGAAGAAGAAGACCAATACACATGATGCAATGAGGAGACCAGTAAAGGGATTTTTTCCATGCCCCACCTGCAAAGCATGCAGAAGAGGGGTAAAGACTAAAAAATTCAAGTCCAATCAGACTGGAGAAGAATTTACTATCAAAGATCTGATTAGATGTCAAAATACGGGGATAATCTACCTTATGAAATGCTCATGTGGGCTCCAATACATCGGCCAAACCTCTAGAAGCCTCAGAGATAGGCTCAGAGAGCACATACTGTTGATCGAAAAACAAAATAAAGAAACAACACTTTATAAACATTTTGCCACGAAGCACAATGGTAGAATACAAGACATGAAATTTATAGGTATACAAAAAGTTGCCAAGAACTGGAGAGGGGGTAATTTTGAAAAGAGCCTCTTAAAAGCAGAATCCAAATGGATCTTCTTATTAGACTGCTTACACCCGAAAGGTCTGAATAATAGGGAGGATCTTACCTACCTCTTCAATTTATGATATGTATCTGCCAATGTCCTCATAGGACAGTATAAAATTCCTCTCCAAAGACTTTTTAAAAAAACAAAAAGACCTTTGAATCATCTGGGCTATTGAACAACTAGTCTATATAAAGACACAAGCTAGACTTATAAGATAGTGCTGTATCATTTAGAATTCTATAAACCCGCTGTTTTAAAGCTTCTGGGTTATTACACAATTTAGCCTTTATAAAGACCTAAATTTATAGAAGGTCCGGTATCGTATATATCCAATCCAAAGTCTCATTATATAGGCATTGTAGCCCTCCACCCAAATATATAGAATATATATAGAAGTTCATCCATTTTTACTCATTAATTGCGTATCAATTTTTGTCTGCTTAAGGTTACCCTTCACCCTACCACATATTTGTTTACCATCCTCTGTTTGATCTTCTGATCACCATTAAAATCTAAGCTCCACAATACTATATAATTGTGGGTTAGAATGATTTAAAAGTAGGTTTTGCAGATTCAATCTTCAAAGCAATTAGTGTGGACATCTATACAGTTATCCTATTAACATAAGAAGAAGGCTTTTTCCTCTATTTTCCTCTATTGTTCTAGTTCTCAACTATTAAACAGCAAATGTAGACTGTTTCCTATTTATATACCCTTTTATATATATACCCTTAATTACATTCATGAGCATACACTTGAATGTTTCTTTCTCTGACATAGAAATTTATACACTGGACTTGTCCAGCTATCACTAGTTTCCTTATTCAATTACTATGATGGCGTTGTAATCTAATATATTTATGCGACCAGAATCAGGTACATATCCCTTTTATTTCTCGCTAAATATGAGATACCATGTCCTGGTTTTATCTATATCTTTATATACATATAACTAATTTTACATATCAGATAGATGGACAATTAAGTCCAAATTGTTTCTATTTGGGACTTTGTATTCTCTATGCTCAAATTTTGGAGCAAACGAGAGATATAGAGATATATATATATATATATATATATATATATATATATATATATATATATATATATATATATAAATAAATTCTAGGACTTTTTTTAATAACTAAGCAGTTTGCCCTCTGTAAATAATTCATCACAGGTTAATTTCTTCCTCCTCTCACTATGATTCTGATCTTTTATAAAATAAATTAAAATAACTTTATTTTTTATAAATATGCGAGATCTTACCATCTGAGCATGGCTCAATGACATTGAAGGATCCATAAAAGTATATACAACTTCTCTTCTCTTTATGAAATGTCAAACATATCTCAAAATATTTTAACAATATGTTAACACATATTATAATATTTAAGATCACTTAATCCACTACCAGTGTATCTTAAACACACTTTGACAATATGTTAACACATATTATAATATTTGAGATCATTCAATCCATCTACTAGTATAATGATGGATATATAAAATATGGCTATAGAAAGAAAATATCTGACCCCTTTGGACTTAAGAGAAATATATAACAAAACCGTTATTTAATTTCCAAAAATACTTGCCGTTATTGTTTTTATTGTTTCCTTTGTCCCACTGACATAAAATATGTGTTAGTTTTTTATAAATCTCAATGTTTGTGATTACATAGCCTTTATCTATCGTTATAACATTTGGGGGCCAATAGTGCCTTGACACTTATCCCCTTTATTGACACATTGGTGGGCATTGTTCTGACATCTTTATCCCCAGGGCTCTCTAAGGATTTAATATACTAGATGGGAGGCGTAACTGACAGCCGCATATATTAGCATTGTACAGCATGCTAATGTTGCTAGCGGCTTGTCTATGTAATATCGCCGGACCGGAAGTGACGTCAACGGTTACGTCACTAACGGGTAGCTACGATATTGTGAAAAATCCTATTGGCGAAATAGGAAATAGCATGCGCCAATTGTTAATAATATGTAATAGTGATATAATTCATATAGTGATATAATTTATAGTGAAACTGGAAAAAGAAAGGAGCAGATATGTATTTGGTGATAAGTTAAACACTCGTGAAACTAGAAAATAATTTCTGAATAGTGCAGGTGATATCTAAATGGTGCAAATAAGAAAAAATTGTGTCCTGGTGGGTAATATGTGTGAAGACGGGATGCTTGATGATACAATTAAATCACATAAAAAATATATGTACAAAAAACAAATGCATAAAAAAAAAAAACGTTAAAATATCAAGAATATATATGAATATATATATTGGTGATCAAGCAATTCTTAATATATAACCAACAAACTTATCGTGATTAGAGTCCCAAAATGTGTATGTATATATTGGTGATAAAACAATTCTTATTATATAACCAACAGACTTATCGTGATAAGAGTCCCAAAAAGAACGGTGCTGATAAGTGAAGCCGACAAATATCAATGTCTCTGCTAGCACATTTCTTTCAAACTTGTAGATGTTTAGTGGTCAGAAGGATTCACAAAAGGAGCAGGCAGCTGGTCTTGGGTGTGTCTGATCGAAATACACAATCTCTAAAAATGGTAAAGGAAAAGACAGCGCCTCATAGTGCAAATAAGTTCCAACAGTGATGGATAACACTGAAAAGATAACAGAAGGTAATATACTCACAAGGAGATTGGCACCTTTGTTGAAAGAGGTGCAAACAGGCAGACTGACATTTAAAACAGCAGTCAGTACGCTGGAGCCAAAAAGCGGTTCAGCTTTCCTGAGTGGGCCGCTGCAAACTCTCCTCTTTGGACGAGGGCAGAATGTTCAGATGTTGTGCTGTATAAATGAGCAGCAGGCAATATTGTATTGGCAGGCGAAATCAAAAGCAATAGTGCTAAGATGCATAAAGTTAAAAACACTTTATTAAATGAGCTTAGGACGCGTTTCTCGGCCGCAAGCTCCTGGCTGTTTCATCAGATAAAATGTATTACACATGTGGTCATTAAACATGTTTAAAAAGCCTGCCAATGTATTTGATTGGTCCTGATCTGACCAATCCCTAACTGATACAGTTTTAAAAACAACAATGTTGCAACATATAATATATAGTTAGCCAAGCAAATAGATCACGATATTGTATTTATGAACGTGTAACAAAAGGATCCTATGAACCTATACAATAAAATAGCTTGTCTGGTAGGTTCTAAATAAAACGCTATTAGTATATTTAACAATGTGTATTTAAAAATATCCAAATGTGTAAGTTTTAAGATATTTTGAGTCAAAATGAATTTGATCTGAGTAAAGAATCCAAAGAACTTGTCCATAATAAGTTAGTAAGATGTCAGAAGTCAATGCAGTGTGAGTTGTAGAGAAAAAGAAGAGAGAATCTTCTGCGTGTAAAAACCGGAACAGAACGCCAAGGAGAGAGAAGTGTTAACTCCTTAGCTTCCGTGAGGTTTTTTTAAAAAGGGATTATTATTAGCATTGAGCAGAGATGAGAGCTGTGCGTAAATGTACCAGCTGTTAATAACCGCAATATTAGGCTTGTCACATAGCGAATTTTAGTCTTATGTTCAATGTCTGGATGTTAATAAGTATACTAGAGGTGCTTAAGAACAGTATATCGGAGTTAGATTTCTGTTGGTGAGAATGTATCAGGGGACCCAAAAAGAGACGTAAATTGTGTAAAGACGGTTTGGTGTATAAAATTTTGGATATTTAGAACCAAGCTAGATATACCATAATCTGTATATCTGTACTATCTGATTTTTATGTGCAATAACTAAATTTGAAATTCCGATTTGGAAATGTAGGATTATAAAAGAAAATATGATATCAGATGCAATTATAATAAATGTGAACAGATGTAGAAATATAATGGATCTAACATAGGATAAATTTGTATGGGTATTATGTGGAATGTAAAATAATAAGAGCGTAATGTGAAAAAGAGGAGAGACATTAAAAATTCATAAAAATGTATAAATGAGCAAAATATTGAGATCACTATAATGGTGGGTGATGAAAGAAATCTGAGTGTTATGTTAGGGGTAATTCAAGTTTTCTTGTGAAAATCTTAAACTAAAAAATTATATAATGACCCACACATGTGAGAAATAATATTCTAACAGTTTAATTAAATGCTGCCAAATCTAAATTGGAATTCAAACCCCATGGATGTAGAGTTTTTAATTTGTGGATCCAGAAGGTTTCACGAATCCTAAACTGAATTATTCTGTTATAATCTGTGGAAGGTGGAATGTAATCTATGGGGTAGAATTTGAAAATGTCGGAACTACCTTTGTGCTTGTTTAGGCAGTGTTCAGGGATACTGTGTTTTATCTTTTTCTTGGTGCAATTTTTGCAGTTGCGCCAATGTTCACCCCAACGTATCTTAGCTTTTCTAGAGGTACGACCTACGTACTGAATCCCACAACAGCACTCTAGGACGTATACTACATATACTGAATTGCAATTCATAAATCTACTGATGGTAAAGGTTTCACCACTAACAAATGATTGAAAAGTCTTTTTCCCAGATGTTATAAATTTACATGTATTGCATTTCTTTTGTCCACATTTGTAGACTCCTATTCTATCCATGAAGGAGGGGATAGTTTTTTGTTTTGAGATTGGTTGTGTATTATGTAATATGTGTTTCACCTTTTTACTTGGTGCCAATTTGCTCCTAAGTGTCGGTGCTCTGGTGTATACTATCTTTGGGTAATCTCCCACGATGGTTTTTAAGAACGGGTCTTTCTTAATGATGTGCCAATGTTTGTTAATGGCTCCCTGTATCTGTGTGTGGTTACTGTTATATTGAGTGATAAATAAAGGTTCTGAAGAATAATTGTCTTCTTTGTTTTTCGTAGGTTTATTTTTATTTAATAATTTGTCTCTATCTAGAACTCTGACTTTGTTGAGACAGTTATCCAGTAGATCAGGGGGATAGCCTTTCTCGACGAATCTGTCATATATGATCTTGCTCTGTATCTCAAATGAATTTATATCCGAGCAATTACGTTTTATTCTTTCAAATTGACTATATGGGATATTGTGTAACCATTTTTTATGATGGTTACTTGTGTAATCTAAATAACTATTATTATCTACTTTTTTGAAAAATGTTTTTGAGCTTAGATTGCCCTCTGTGTCCCAGCCCAAGGTGAGGTCTAAAAAATCTATCGTTGCAGGATTGATATTGGCTGTGAAAGTCAGGCCCATGTCATTCTTATTTAGAGATTCTGTAAAAGTGTGTGCTGTTGTGAGGTCGCCCCTCCAAATAAAAATCAAATCATCAATGTAGCGGCCATAGAACACCAGATTCGCCCCGGCTGAGGAGTTATAGATGTATGTTTCCTCAAAACAGCCCATAAACAAATTGGCGAAGCTAGGGGCGAATCTGGTGCCCATGGCCGTACCCTTGATCTGTAAATAATAAACATCCTGGTAAAGGAAATAATTGTGTTTTAGAATGAACTCAATGCATTCCAAAATGAACTCTTTCTGTATTTTGGGCATAAATAAGTCACGGTTCAAAAAAACTGAGGTGGTTTGTAGTCCTAAATTATGTGCTATGTTTGAATATAAGGCACTGACGTCACATGTGATCCATATGAGGTCTCCTGTGTTTTTGAATTTCTGGATCTTTTTTAAGAGATCTGTGCCATCTTTGATGTATGATTTTAGACCTAAAACATATTTCTGTAAAAAAATATCAACATAATATGACAAATTATAGGTGAGGTTGTCTATACCCGCAATGATGGGGCGGCCTGGAGGGTTAGATAGACTTTTGTGAATTTTTGGTAAGTGGTAATAGTGGGCTACGCTCGGATTACTGACTTTCAAAAATCTGTGTTCCTCTTTATTGAGAATGTTGTTTGTAACACCTTTGTTAATTAAAGTTTGGTAAAATGTAAGAAATTGTGTGGTGGGATTGTGAGATAGGACTCTGTAGTATTCTGTGTCCTTCAGAATCCTATCTGCTTCTAGGAGGTACTCGGTCAAGTTTTGAACGATGATTCCTCCCCCCTTGTCGGCATCGCGAATGATTATATCAGAATTATTTGTTAGAGATTGTATGGCTATTTTTTCACCCTGTCTTTTAAAGAAATTCTTTTTGGTGTTTTTCTTTTTGATTTTTTCGAAATCTTCAAGCACTAAGTTCTGGAAGACTTCTATGTAGTGGTTTTGGCCAGCAGGAGAAAAGGAAGATTTTGTTTTCACATTAGTATGTATTATGCCTTCATACAAGTGTAATGTGAAATCTTCCACGGTACTATATATGGTAGGAATATTATTTCCAAAGTCCATGTTGTCTGTAAGAATACAGACTGTATTACCTTCTTCTAAATTATTTTTTCTAATATTCTTTTGTGCAAAATATTTTTGAAGTGCCAGTTTTCTAGTAAAACGATTAAGATCAACGAAAAGATTAAAGTTGTTGTGTGGGTTAGGTGGACAAAAAGAAAGACCTTGTTTCAAAACTTTCTTTTCATTTGTTGTTAGTTTGTGGGAAGATAGATTGTAAATGCCCTTATCTAGTTCTTTTGATTCTTTTTCTTTGGTGGTAAGACCTCTACCTCTGGACCCTCTTGGTCTGTGTGAAAGGGTCTTTTTTTGGGATTTTGTTCGTCTGGGTTTTTTTTTGATGTTGGTATTTTCCCTAAAAAAGGAGACGTAATGGTGGTGTTGGAATTATTTCTATTCTGTCTCTCTGGAAATATGTTTTCATCTGATATTGAGGCTAATGGAAAAAACCTGTTATTGTGGTGGAAATTGTTGTGTGTGGTTTTATTGTAATGGTCTTGGTCTCTAGTTCCTGCTGGACTGTATGATCTGTAATCTGGACGATTATGTCTTTGTTCTTGAAATCTAGGATTATTGGAATCTTGTTGTCTATGGTTAGATCTATAATTTCTAGGTGTTTCAAAGTGTCTGTTATAATTGTCTCGTCTATAATATTGATTGTATTGGTTGGGATCCTCAGAGTATTGGTGTTTATCCCATATGTCATTTCTGTTCTGTTCGAATCTGTTATGACGGGGTTGGTCCCATGGTTCTTGTCTGGTATATTGGTGATACTGTTGGTGAGATGATTGTTCACGTTTGTCTGATCTATTTTGATGGTATCTATTTTCAAAATACTGGTGATTGGGGTAAGAGTGTGTGTATTCCTGTCTCTTTGGTTGTCTATAATTAGGACGATATGTAAGCCTGTGTTTATTGTCTGTGTGGCTATTTTCTTGATGGGTATGTTTGTGAGATGTTGTATAGTTGTTCCCTTGGTAGTAGTGATTACTTCTTATTGGTCGCGTCTCCCTGTCCCCTGATACATTCCCAGAGTTCTCCACATTTTCTTCTGGAGATAGTTGTGTTGGCCTATTGTAGGTGTAAACTTGGTTTTTGAGGTAATCCTCATTGTCTCTCTCTAACTTCTTTTTTTTGGATAAAACTAGTTCCTCCTGATATTTGTCAGTGCGCTCATACATTTTTTTAAGGAGTCGTTCGTAATCTGGATTATCTAAATGTTTAGTTAAGTCACTTTGGATTCTTTCTATATTATCGCTACATTTGTCAGATAGAGAACGTCTGTGTTCTATTAGAATTTTAATCAGATCAAATGCACAGTCATTTAAAATTTTGTACCATTTTTCGAGTAGTTCTGTGTCCTCCTTGAAAGAACAGTGTTTGAGAACACGTAAGCCCCTGGGGATTTGTTTAATTTCTAAATATCTTTCTAAAGTGGTAAGGTCCCACCAATGGCGGTGCTCCTTAAGTATTTCGTCTTCTAAAGTGTGAAAGAGATCCCTCATAGATGAAGTTGTATTTGGATCTATTTCTGTTTCTGTTGTGTTGGAATTTGATTGGCCTAGTAAATTGTAAGTGGATCTTTTTTTGTTTCTTTCCTCTCTAGATTGCATTTTGAAGAGGTGGTTGTAAAATGTTGTATGATCTAAATGTATACAGATATTCGATTTGCTCTGTGTAAAATGTGAAATGGCAGAATGCCGGCAATAAGGCTGCACTGCTATGTGTGATCAAAAAAAGGGAATAGTGAAAAATCCTATTGGCGAAATAGGAAATAGCATGCGCCAATTGTTAATAATATGTAATAGTGATGCATCTTAGCACTATAACTTTATGCATCTTAGCACTATTGCTTTTGATTTCGCCTGCCAATACAATATTGCCTGCTGCTCATTTATACAGCACAACATCTGAACATTCTGCCCTCGTCCAAAGAGGAGAGTTTGCAGCGGCC
Source organism: Bombina bombina (assembly GCF_027579735.1). Lineage (NCBI taxonomy): Eukaryota > Metazoa > Chordata > Amphibia > Anura > Bombinatoridae > Bombina > Bombina bombina. Next base: position 1,466,237,977 of record NC_069499.1, on the reverse strand, counting down.
CACTCAGGAAAGCTGAACCGCTTTTTGGGTCCAGCGTACTGACTGCTGTTTTAAATGTCAGTCTGCCTGTTTGCACCTCTTTCAACAAAGGTGCCAATCTCCTTGTGAGTATATTACCTTCTGTTATCTTTTCAGTGTTATCCATCACTGTTGGAACTTATTTGCACTATGAGGCGCTGTCTTTTCCTTTACCAGCTACGATATTGGGCTTGAAACTGGTAAGCCAAAACAAAGATACCGGCAATTGAGAAAGAAACAACTGGATAAATCTAAGGCCATATACATGCCTTTTGAATGACCTATATATTTAGATATGTATAAAATTAATCCGGGAAAATTTATATACTTCCGGTTTGCCATATGGGGGAATCTTTTAGATGTTACACAGGAAGTGATGCTACACTTTATAGGGGAATCTTTTAGATGTTACACAGGAAGTGGAGGGGAATCTTTTAGATGTTACACAGGAAGTGATACTACACTTTATGGGGGAATCTTTTAGATGTTACACAGGAAGTGGAGGGGAATCTTTTAGATGTTACACAGGAAGTGATGCTACACTTTATGGGGGAATCTTTTAGATGTTACACAGGAAGTGGAGGGGAATCTTTTAGATGTTACACAGGAAGTGATGCTACACTTTATGGGGGAATCTTTTAGATGTTACACAGGAAGTGGAGGGATTTGGCGCCCAAACAATACAATTAATCAATTAAACTACCATATAGGCTACTTCTAAACTGTATATAAGGCCAGCTGCCATTACCAATATTCTAGTCTTGAGAAAGGCCCTTTTTTGAGGGCAGAAACGCGTTGACATATTGGTAAGCATTACTTTAATCTTTACTTCATTCTCATATTGGATACACTATGTTGTGAATTTCTTTTTTTACAGGGACACTTTTTAGGATACCATAGGAGCAGCTGACAGGTGCTAGGATCCAATCAGCTACTTCAGCAACCACACTCAGGAATTTGGATCTGTTAAAGTAACTAACATTGGAAGGAATCAATTTCCTCACTTTCACCTTGCTTTTCATCACCCATTTTTTCCATTTTTTAGTTTTGATTGACTTATTTTTATTCTTCACTAACATTTGTTGATCAACTTTTTGAACACTTTTTTGGATTATATTATATTTTATTTTTTATGTTATTGCATATTGTGTATTTTATTTTTTATGTTATTGCATATTGTGTATTTTATTTAATTATATCTCAACCTCACTGGATTAAGTAGCTAGCATTTTTATATCCATTTGCACTCACTCACTATTTGATTGTATCTATACAATTATTTTGCTACCCCCCCCTTTTTTTGCACTGCAGTGCATTTTTCTATTTTTTGGAACACTATTTTTGTAACACTAATTTTGAACACTATTGTTTGTATTATTGTTTATTAGTTTTTTGCTTGATGCACTTGCTACAGTTGTACTTAGGCTAATTCTGTTTTATTAGTATACACTCTTATTCTGGTGTACCACTCACACTGATCACCTGTTATTACCTCTGTTTTTATTGTAATTATCAGCTTTGGCCCTTTGAGCCGCTTCTGTAAGATATTCCTGTATTTGTAATTTTATTTATATGTGCTTTTTACATTTTTTATATATAGTCTTTTATTACTGATGCTTTTTAACATGGTTCATTAAATAATCTTCTTTTATCTCTATGTGAGTATATTTATCCCTTGGCCTCTTGTTGGCGCTGTATTCACTTCTTACTACTTGTAGCTTCTTTTAGCCCAGTAATGCTTTTCACAGAGTAGAACTTTCCTGTAGTATATCAGTCTGATCCCGCCTATTAAAGTCAGTCCAGCACTGAAATACCAGGCAATTCCTCTCTGAACAAGGAACACAGCAACCCCAGACGATCGTTTCAGCCTTCATTGGGCCTCGTCAGTGAGGTGTAGCCATATTCCTCTAAGCACACTGAACAAGGAGTTCACGTCTGGTTGTCCCTTTTTCTCTTAGGGAGACTAAATACATACAGAGAGGAGCGCACTTACAAGAATGAACTTTCCTGTAGTATATCAGTCTGATTGCGCCTATTGCGGTCAGTCCAGCACCGAAATACCAGGGAATTCCTCTCTGAACAAGGAACACAGCAATCCCAAATGATCGTCAGTGAGGTGTAGCCATATTCGTCTACGCACACTGAGCAAGGAATCCACACCTGGTTGCCCCTTTTTCCCTTATGGAGACTAAATACATACAGAGCTGGCAGATCTTCGGTTCAGAACCTGTGTTACGCTTCTTTATTGGTTGGCTAAATGCAGTAACCAATCAGCAAGCACTGTCCAGGGTTCTGAACCAAAAATGGGCCACCTCCTAAACTTACATTCTTACTTTTTCAAATAAAGATACCAAGAGAATGAAGAAAATTTGATAATAGGAGTAAATTAGAAAGTTGCTTAAAATGGCATGCTCTATCTGAATCATGAAAGAAAACAAATTGGGTTCAGTGTCCCTTTAATGTCTCCCATGGACTTCAAAAGGGTGCAATGTTCATAAAAATCCTAACACTTATTGCTTACGCTTTAACCTGAAACTGCATTAGACCAACTGCACTAAAGCCGAAGGTTATTGTGAATACTTTGTCTTCACATAGAAGAAAATGTTTTTCATTTCTTTCTTTCTTTCTTTTTTTTTTTTTCTCTCTCTCTCTCTCTCTCTCTCTCTCTCTCTCTCTCTCTCTCTCTCTCTCTCTCTCTCTCTCTCTCTCTCTCTCTCTCTCTCTCTCTCTCTCTCTCTCTCTCTCTCTCTCTCTATATATATATATATATATATATATATATATATATATATATATATATACACACACACACAGTATACAGTATATATTATGTATATATTCTATTCACATAGAAGAAAATGTTTTTCATCTCTCTCTCTCTCTCTCTCTCTCTCTCTCTCTATATATATATATATATATATATATATATATATATATATATATACACACACACACACACAGTATACAGTATATATTATATATATATATATATATTCTATTCACATAGAAGAAAATGTTTTTCATTTCTCTCTCTCTCTCTCTCTCTCTCTCTCTCTCTCTCTCTCTCTCTCTCTCTCTCTCTCTCTCTCTCTCTCTCTCTCTCTCTCTCTCTCTCTCTCTCTCTCTCTCTCTCTCTCTCTCTCTCTCTCTCTCTCTCTCTCTCTCTCTCTCTCTCTCTCTCTCTCTCTCTCTCTCTCTCTCTCTCTCTCTCTCTCTCTCTCTCTCTCTCTCTCTATATATATATATATATATATATATATATATATATATATATATATATATATATATATATATATACATACACACAGTATACAGTACAGTATATATTATATATATATTCTATTCACATAGAAGAAAATGTTTTTCATTTCTCTTTCTCTCTCTCTCTCTCTCTCTCTCTCTCTCTCTCTCTCTCTCTCTCTCTCTCTCTCTCTCTCTCTCTATATATCTATATATATATATATATATATATATATATATATATACACACACACACAGGGAGTGCAGAATTATTAGGCAAGTTGTATTTTTAAGGATTAATTTTATTATTGAACAACAACCATGTTCTCAATGAACCCAAAAAACTCATTAATATCAAAGCTGAATAGTTTTGGAAGTAGTTTTTAGTTTGTTTTTAGTTTTAGCTATTTTAGGGGGATATCTGTGTGTGCAGGTGACTATTACTGTGCATAATTATTAGGCAACTTAACAAAAAACAAATATATACCCATTTCAATTATTTATTTTTACCAGTGAAACCAATATAACATCTCAACATTCACAAATATACATTTCTGACATTCAAAAACAAAACAAAAACAAATCAGTGACCAATATAGCTACCTTTCTTTGCAAGGACACTCAAAAGCCTGCCATCCATGGATTCTGTCAGTGTTTTGATCTGTTCACCATCAACATTGCGTGCAGCAACAACCACAGCCTCCCAGACACTGTTCAGAGAGGTGTACTGTTTTCCCTCCTTGTAAATCTCACATTTGATGATGGACCACAGGTTCTCAATGGGGTTCAGATCAGGTGAACAAGGAGGCCATGTCATTAGATTTTCTTCTTTTATACCCTTTCTTGCCAGCCACGCTGTGGAGTACTTGGACGCGTGTGATGGAGCATTGTCCTGCATGAAAATCATATTTTTCTTGAAGGATGCAGACTTCTTCCTGTACCACTGCTTGAAGAAGGTGTCTTCCAGAAACTGGCAGTAGGACTGGGAGTTAAGCTTGACTCCATACTCAACCCGAAAAGGCCCCACAAGCTCATCTTTGATGATACCAGCCCAAACCAGTACTCCACCTCCACCTTACTGGCGTCTGAGTCGGACTGGAGCTCTCTGCCCTTTACCAATCCAGCCACGGGCCCATCCATCTGGCCCATCAAGACTCACTCTCATTTCATCAGTCCATAAAACCTTAGAAAAATCAGTCTTGAGATATTTCTTGGCCCAGTCTTGACGTTTCAGCTTGTGTGTCTTGTTCAGTGGTGGTCGTCTTTCAGCCTCTCTTACCTTGGCCATGTCTCTGAGTATTGCACACCTTGTGCTTTTGGGCACTCCAGTGATGTTGCAGCTCTGAAATATGGCCAAACTGGTGGCAAGTGGCATCTTGGCAGCTGCACGCTTGACTTTTCTCAGTTCATGGGCAGTTATTTTGCGCCTTGGTTTTTCCACACGCTTCTTGTGACCCTGTTGACTATTTTGAATGAAACGCTTGATTGTTCGATGATCACGCTTCAGAAGCTTTGCAATTTAAAGAGTGCTGCATCCCTCTGCAAGATATCTCACTATTTTTGACTTTTCTGAGCCTGTCAAGTCCTTCTTTTGACCCATTTTGCCAAAGGAAAGGAAGTTGCCTAATAAATATGCACACCTGATATAGGGTGTTGATGTCATTAGACCACACCCCTTCTCATTACAGAGATGCACATCACCTAATATGCTTAATTGGTAGTAGGCTTTCGAGCCTATACAGCTTGGAGTAAGACAACATGCATAAAGAGGATGATGTGGTAAAAATACTCATTTGCCTAATAATTCTGCAGTCCCTGTATATATAAAATGATTATCTATATGAATATATATATATATATATATATATATACACACACACAAACACAGTATATATACAGGTACAAATTCCCAAATCCTGAATTCCTAAATCTAAACTTTCTGATTATAGTACTGCATCTTCCTGATAGTGCTATGTATACAAAAGTTTTACAAATCATATAAAACTACATTTAGATTAAATGTATAATCAGTATTATGACGTAAATATTGTCTAAATGACATAAGATATTGTTGATTACATTTGGTCCCATCCCCTCTGCGAGCTGCCCCATATTACAGATACATATATTCCAAAATCCAAACTATTCTGAAATTTAAACCTTTTCCGGTACTAAACAGTTTGGATAAAAGGTTTTGTACCTGTATATAGAAATAGATATTTAAAAATAAAAAGAACATTTTCTTCTAAGTTAAGCACATTGGAATGTAAAGTATTTCTATTAAAAACACAATAAAACACATTAAAAAGTATTAAGAATATTTCAAGGTATTTAACCGGAAAGATCTCAAAAGTGTATGTATATATATATGTATATATATATATATATATATATATATATATATATATATATACACACACACATATTTAGATGTTTATATATACATAATAGCCCTTCCCACTCAAATACCTTGTCATATACCATATCCTTTTTAACCCTTAAAATATATTAATATTAATATTTTTAGGCTTGTTTTTTATCAGAAGGTATATGTATGTGTGTACTAGAGGTAAATGAGGTAAATGGATTACAAGGAATTTTGGAGTTTCCCTTTTGAATCCCAGAAAACTCCTGGGGCGCGATCCGATATACGGCGTAGTTTTTGGCGCAAGCGAGGGAACCCACACCACCCGTAATTTCACCTCGCACATCGGGGTATTATTACATATACCCCGCCGGCAGTTCCTAAAGTGCCCTTAAGTCGGATAAACTAGCGATGTCCAGAAATAAGCGTAACTACAAATTTCTGGAGTCGCCAGTGACTGACGGCACTTTAGAAACTGCCTGCGCCTAAGAAAACTAACTAAAATGTTAAATCTCCCGTAACTGACTAACCTGGCTCCCAAAAATAAGCCCGACACGTATACCCCTATATCCATAATCCCCCCTCTCACTCCTAATAATAAATGTATTAACCCCTAGACCGGCAACCCCCCACAACGCAATAAGCCTAATTATTAAAGGGACAGTCTAGGCCAAAATAAACTTTCATGATTCAGATAGAGAATGTAATTTTAAACAATTTTCCAATTTACTTTTATCACCAATTTTGCTTTGTTCTCTTGGTATTCTTAGTTGAAAGCTTAAGCTATGAGGTTCATATGATAATTTCTTAGACCTTGAAGCCCACCTCTTTCAGATTGCATTTTAACAGTTTTTTCACCACTAGAGGGTGTTAGTTCACATATTTCATATAGATAGCACTGTGCTCGTGCACGTGAAGTTATCTGGGAGCAGGCACTGATTGGCTAGACTGCAAGTCTGTCAAAAGAACTGAAAAAAGGGGCAGTTTGCAGAGGCTTAGATACAAGATAATCACAGAGGTTAAAAGTATATTAATATAACTGTGTTAGTTATGCAAAACTGGGGAATGGGTAATAAAGGGATTATCTATCTTTTAAAACAATAAAAATTCTGGTGTAGACTGTCCCTTTAACCCCTAAACCGCAATAGCCCACACCGCAATAAACCTATCCTAGTTATTAACCCCTAAACCGCCATAGCCCACACCGCAATAAACCTATCCTAGTATTAATCCCTAAACCGCCATAGCCCACATAACCTATTAAATCTATTAACCCCTAATCTGCCGCTGTCAATGTCGCTGGCACTATAATAAAGTTATTACCCCCTAAACCTAAGTCTAACCCTAACACCCCCCTAACTTAATTATTATTTAAATAAATCTAAATAATATTACTATTATTAACTAAATTATTCCTATTTAAAACTAAATACTTACCTATAAAACAAACCCTAAGATAGCTACAATATAATTAATAATTACATTGTAGCTATTTTAGGATTTATTTTTATTTTACAGGTAACTTTGTATTTATTTTAACTAGGTACAATAGCTATTAAATAGTTAATAACTATATAATAGCTATCTAGTTAAAATAATTACAAAATTACCTGTAAAATAAATCCTAACCTAAGTTACAAATACACCTAACACTACACTATCAATAAATTAATTAAATTAATTAACTACAATTAGCTAAAATAAAATACAATTAAATTAAATAAACTATAGTACAAAAACAAACACTAAATTGCAAAAAAAGTTTAAAAAAATTACAAGAAGTTTAAACTAATTACGCCTAATCTAAGCCCCCTAATAAAATAAAAATGCCCCACCCTATACTAAATTACAAATAGCCCTTAAAAGGGCCTTTTGTGGGGCATTGCCCCAAAGTAGCTCTTTTACCTGTAAAAAAAAAAGAACAATTCCCCCCCCCCACATTACAACCCACCACCCACACACCCCTACTCTAAAACGCTGAGTTACGGTTTCTCCATATTCACCACATAAGGCCTTGCGCTGGATATTGGATACCGATTTACGACACAGTCCCATGTTAGCCTATGGGAGTAAGAATTGCGGGCGACGGGTGAAATATATGGGCGTAAGTTGTATGCTACACCGTATATGTGATACCAAACCGCGCAAAAATCGGCATCGCCGGCTTTTGCTGGCGACGCTGCATATCGGATGGGGCCCCTGATGTGTAGCTATGGCTTTGAGGCAAACTGAATGTAGCAGAATTCCAAATTATAGGGCTTAAAGGGACAGTTTACTCAAAAATGTTCTCCCCTTTAATTTGTTCCCAATGATCCACTTTACCTGCTGGAGTGTATTCAATTGTGTACAAGTAGCTCCTTTACCCGTATATTGGCATTTTAAATTGTTGATGTGGTATCCCCAGCTATTCTGAAAGTTTGTGGCCGCAGGTCCAAACTATATATAAGCTTTGTAAACACAGCCAGCAGAAAAGATTACACTCCCAGTGGGATATAGCAGAGATAAGGTAATAAAATGTTGATTTTCCATTGTTCTCTCCAAGTACTGGTGATTGTTTTATGGACAGATATAAGATAAAGAAGCAGGTATATGTACACAATGTGATACAGTAATAAAATCAGATTATACCTACAAACTCAACCCATTTTATTAGGTTGTGGCTTCAAAACACAAAATCAGAGCTTTAATATATATAAATAAACCTTAAAAAGCTAATTTTCATAAATTTTTTTTACTCTGCAGTTGGTAAAAAAAAGCAATTGTAAACACATTAAGGGAAAAACTATTTTACAGTATACTGTTCCTTTAACCAATGAGACTTCTGAGCAATCTGTTGTTTTCCATGGCTCCAACTTTGTTCTGTGTTGCCTGTGCCTTTATAAAGGAACATTGCTTAAAGGGACACTAAACCCCAATTTTTTTCTTTAATGATTCAGATAGATCATGCAATTTTAAGCAACTTTCTAATTTACTGTTATTATTAATTTTCTTTGTTCTTTTGTTATCTTTATTTAAAAAGCAGTTATTTAAAGCTTAGGACACGGCCCATTTTTGGTTCAGCACCTGGTTTATGCTTGCTTATTGGTTTGTTAAATGTAGCCACCAATAAGCAAGCACTATCCACGGTGCTAAACCTAAAATGTGCTGGCTCCTAAGCTTTAAATACCTGCTTTTTAAATAAAGATAGCAAGAGAAGAAAGAAAATTTGATAGTAGGAGTAAATTAGAAAGTTGCTTAAAATTGCATGCTCTATCTGAAACATTAAAGAAAAAGTTTGGGTTTAGTATCCCTTTAACATTAGAGGTTCAAATCCTTTAGGAAACTCTATATAATGGTCACCATGAGTCATCCACTGGCAAAATAAACAATAGCGTCTGACCGTTTACTCACCTATTCTCATTAGTCAGACAAGGTCAAGCGAGTTCAAAAGTTTATGTCAAGGAAAGAAACTAATGCAATAAATACAAACACATATGAACTACACAGTAGGACCTGTTGTCTAAGCTGCAGAGAGAGGCAGAATGCCACAATAAAAGGTAGCTCAGTCACCTTAAGACAAAGATTATACCCAATTAGCTAAGATAGTTTTGGTTGTCTCTTTAAGAGCTGTTAATTTAGCGGCCAGTAACAAGTCAGCCTTGTGTTATTCTTAAAAGGGCACGGAGGACTCTGAGATAGTAATATAACATTTATCATTATGACAAAACATCATTTATTTTGCAGCATTACAATATACATAGAGTGAATAGTGGCAAACCTGCTATTCTCTCTGCTGTGAGACCAGGTGTGGAACTTGGTTGCAGCATTATCAAGCTGTAGCAGTGTATCAGGCATTCATCTCCTGTACTCCTGTAGTTGTTATTTCCTGTTCTGGATGAAGAGAAGTGTCCTTAAAGGGACAGTCTACTTGAAAAATGTTGTTGTTTAAAAAGATAGATAATCCCTTTATTACCCATGGTCATGGTATAGAGGTCTTTTACACAGCGTAAAAATGCCTCTCTTTTTATCTGGTCTACAGATAATAGTGAAAGATGAAATCTCCCCCTTGGGAGAAAATCCTTGAATTCTAGTTGATACCTGTGTGTCACTATTTCCAGCGCCCAGGAGTCCGGAACATCTCTTGCCCAAGCCTGAGTAAAGAGAGAAAGTCTGCCCCCTACCAGACCCGGATCGGGGGCCATCCCTTCATGCTATCTTGGAAACAGCAGTGGGCTTCTTGGATTGTTTACCTTTATTTCAAGTCTGGTTAGGTCTCCAGACTGACTTGGATTGAGCAAAATTCCCTTCCTGCTTTGTAGAGGAAGAAGAAGCAGAGGGTCCTCCTTTATAGTTTCGAAAGGAACGAAAATTATTCTGTTTACCCCTCATTTTAACAGACTTATCCTGAGGTAGGAAATGGCCCCTGCACCTCGCCACAGCTCTGCTGTGGCGCCTACCTGCCCTTAAAGTACTTGAAAAATGACTCTACCACGATCTGGTCATCAGAACATAAGTTTAGGCCTAACCGGAGCTTATGCCTGTTGTCTACTGAGCCAAAATGTACTGCGCGTCGGAGCGCTCGGAAATAGGCCCCGCCCATTAATGGCGATCACAAATGAAACCATAATACCGCATTGGAAGCGGTTAGGAAAAAACACCAAGTGGTCCCCCTAAAAAAAAAACTCATAATGCTGCAGCCCTTTATAAAATAAAATAACTAGCTGCCTCTCCCAGTGTCCTTTACAAACACCCAATATGTCACAAAAACGTTTAAATAAAGTTTTTTAAAATAACACCCTTTTCTTTTAAAACCAGGCCCACTTTAACCCCTTTTATAGGAAATAATTAAATGTCAGCCATTCTAATATAACAGGTCTCCTCAGAAAAAAGACTGAACATACCTCAATGCTTATAGCATGCAGCTGTTCTCCACTCGGAAGATTTCTTACACTACCTTCAGCACTCTGTGGGAACCAACGTGGATCTTAGTTACGTCTGCTAAGATCATCAACCTCAGGGCAGAAAACTTCTTCCATATCGCCCTGAGGAAAATAGTACACACCGGTACCATTTGAAAATAAAAAACTTTTTGATTGAAGAAAACTAGCACCTCACTTTACCTCTTCCTAGTATAACACAGGCAAAGAGAATGATTGATGGTGGAGGGGAAGGGAGGGGCTATATATATACAGCTCTGCTATGGTGCTCTTTGCCACTTCCTGTTAGCAGGAGGTTAATATCCCACAAGTAAGGATGAAATCCGTGGACTCGTCATATCTTTGTAAAAGAAAAACAAATGTCTGCAGTGTAGTATCCCCCTAACCCTCCAACCTCCCTGATCCCCCCTCAAACAGCTCTCTAACCCATTCCCCTCTAATTTGCCGCCATCTTAGCTGCCAGTACCTATAAACCCCTTTCTATTATATTTTTTATTTTTTCTGTAGTGTAGTGGTCCTACCACCTTCCCCCGTCCCGTGATCTCTTAAGTAACCCCCGCACCCCCAAATCCCTTTTCTGTAGTGTAGCTGCCCCATCCCTCCTTGTGCCTTTAACAAAAAAAATTTCTCCACTGTGGCCCACCTTCCACCTGCCTAAACCTCCCGCGGGCACCAGCAGAAGATCGTTACAGAGGGTGACACACACAGTGTCACCGTCTGTAAAAATCAGGCATCTGCGCTCATATGGAGCTGGGGCACCGATGGCACTCCGACTCCATAAGCGGCAGATGCCTGGAGCTTCAGGAACTCCAGCTCTCGGCTGTAACTTAACAGCCAATAGTGCTGGAGCTTCCTGAAGTTCAGACGTATATATATACGTCTTGTGGTACAATAGGCAAAGTACTGCAAGACGTATATATACGTCTATTTGGGTGAAGGGGATAAAGTTGCTGGATTTCAAGATTGTCAAATGACACACATGTTGATTTGAATGGATGTTCACTGGAATTGTCATAAAAAAAAAAAAAAAAAAAAAAAATGAATCCAAGTGCGCCGGCATAACATTGCAATAGAAGCATTACTATATGCACTAATTTAACCCTTTCACAAATGGATTAAAAACAAAAAAAAAGGTAAACATATACTTTTTTTTTAATGGCAAAGATTAAATAGAATGCGAGGTCAATTCTACTGGCTGATCCAATCAGCCAATCGGATTGAACTTCAAGACGATTGGCTGATTAAATCAACCAATCGGATTTTTCCTACCTTAATTCCGATTGGCTGATAGAATCCTATCAGCCAATCGGAATTCGAGGGACGCCATCTTGGATGACGTCATTTAAAGGAAACGTCATTCGTTGTTAGTCCGTCGTGCTGGAAGGATGCTCCGCGCCGGATGTCTTCAAGATGGAGTCGCTCCTCGTCGGATGGAAGAAGATGCCGCTTGGATGAAGCCTTCTGCTGGTCCGGATGTCCTCTTCTGCCCGGATAGGATGAAGACTTCTGCCGGTCTGGATGTCCTCTTCTGCCACATCGGATGAGGACTTCTGCCCGATCAGATGACTACTTGTGCCCGGCTGGGTGAAGACGGCTCAAGGTAGGGTGATCTTCAATGGGGTAGTGTTAGGTTTTTTTAAGGAGGGATTGGGTGGGTTTTAGAGTAGGGGTGTGTGGGTTGTAATATTGGGGGGGGTATTGTAATTTTCTTTTACAGGTAAAAGAGTTGATTACTTTGGAGCAATGCCCCGCAAAAGGCCCTTTTAAGGGCTATTTGTAATTTAGTATAGGGTAGGGCATTTTATTATTTTGGGGGGCTTTTTTATTTTATTAGGGGGCTTAGATTAGGTGTAATTAGTTTAAACTTCTTGTAATTTTTTTTTATTTTCTGTAATTTTTTTATTTTTTGTACTTTAGTTTATTTTAGTTAATTGTATTTTATTTTAGCTAATTGTAGTTAATTTAATTAATTGAATGATAGTGTAGTGTTAGGTGTATTTGTAACTTAGGTTAGGATTTATTTTACAAGTAATTTTGTAATTATTTTAACTAGGTAGCTATTAAATAGTTATTAACTATTTAATAGCTATTGTACCTAGTTAAAAAAAATACAGTTGCCTGTAAAATAAAAATAAATCCTAAAATAGCTACAATGTAATTATTAATTATATTAAAGCTATCTTAGGGTTTATTTTATAGGTAAGTATTTAGTTTTAAATAGGAATACTTTAGTTAATAATAGTAATATTATTTAGATTTATTTAAATAATAATTAAGTTAGGGGGGTGTTAGGGTTAGACTTAGGTTTAGGGGTTAATAACTTTATTATAGTGCCGGCGGCAGATTAGGGGTTAATAGATTTAATAGGCTATGTGGGCCACGGCGGTTTAGGGGTTAATACTAGGATAGGTTTATTGCGGTGTGGGCTACGGCGGTTTAGGGGTTAATACTAGGATAGGTTTATTGCAACATGGGCTATGGCAGTTTAGGGGTTAATACTACTAGGATAGGTTTATTGTGGTGGTGGGGGTTGTCGGTCTAGGGGTTAATACATTTATTATTAGGAGTGAGAGGGGGAATTGCAGATATAGGAGTATACGTATCGGGCTTATTTTTGGGAGGCGTGTTAGAGAGTTACGGGAGATTTAATATTTTAGTTAGTTTTCTTAGGCGCCAGCAGTTTCTAAAGTGCCGTAAGTCACTAGCGACTCCAGAAATTTGTAGTTACGCTTATTTCTGGACATCGATAGTTTATCACACTTACACCACTTAGGAAATGCCGGCGCCCTATATGTAATACCTCTATGTGTGAGGTGAAATTACGGGCGGTGCGGGTTCCCTCGCTTGCGCCGAAACCTACGCCGTATATCGGATCGCGCCCCTGATAATTAGCAACTCCTGGGAGCAAATACAGGGTTCTTGTTGGATCTTGTTTTCTCTTAAGCTTATTATTTATATGATGGAACAGGCAACGTTGAGTTTGAGAAAAACAGAAGCAGTAACCCCATTCTTAATTCATAAAACATTAAAGGGAAGTCTACTCCAGAATGTTTATTGTTTAAAAAGCTAGATAATCCCTTTATTACCAATTCCCTGGTTTTGCATTACAAACAGTTATATTAATATAATTTTTACCTCTGTGATTACCTTGTATCTAAGCCTCTGCAGAATGCCCCCTTATTTCACTTCTTTTAACAGACTTGCATTTTATCCAATTAGTGCTGACTCCATGGGAGTGAGCACAATGCTATCTGACACACATGAACTAGCACTAAGTGTGAAAAACTGTCAAAATGCACTGAGATAAGAGGCGGCCTTCAAGGGCTTAGAAATTAGCATATAAATCTACCTACGTTTAGCTTTCAACAAATGATACCAAGAGAATAAAGCAAAATTGATGATAAAAGTAAATTGGAAAGTTGTTAAAAATTGCATGTCCTGTCTGAATCTTGAAAGTTTAATTATTTTATTCAATAAAATGACCCATAAACAAGAGCGGGGAACAAGGTCCTTCTCTGACACTTCCAAGTAAATCAGCAGACGGGTGATAAATACATCTTAGAAAAGAGGGAACAGCACACAAAGCTGCAGGCCAGTTACCCAGTGATAGCTCATTAGTGTTAATGGACTGCTGTGGAGCCTTGAGGAAGCAGTATGGATGATCTGGAGCCTGGCAGTATCCTTAAGGGGAACAGAGCTGAATCAATTACATCTAGTAGTTTAAAAGAATGTCATTGTATACAAGATCTCTGTTCTCATAAATTTGCCCATGGCAGAAATATTATTTATTTAAAAAAATATGAGAAAAACAATTTATGCTTACCAGATAAATTCCTTTCCTTCCTGGCAGGGAGAGTCCACAACTTTATTCCTTACTGTTGGGAAAGACACCCCAGCCAAAGGCTTAAAGGGACATAATACTCATATGCTAAATCACTTGAAACTGATGCAGTATAACTGTAAAAAGCTGACAGGAAAATATCACCTGAGCATCTCTATGTAAAAAATACACACTTTACCTCACAATTTCCTCAGCTCACCAGAGTAAGTCCTGTGTAAAAAGTTATACTTCAGCTGCTGTCCAGCTGCAGGTAAAAAAAAAATAATGAAGAAATGAACTGCAGCTAATCAGCAGTGCTGAGGTCATGAACTCTTTTACTGTGATCTCATGAGATTTCATAGTAAACTTCCTTAAACTGAATAGGGAAATAACATGAGTGTGCATGAAGCTCACTCCCTTGCCTGTCCCGGGACAGACATACTGATTTGCTGCTTAAAGTCCTTTACAATGGGGTTTGAATACTTAGGACATTTTTAGGTAAAATATCTCATTTTTACATAGAGATGTTCAGGTGATATTTTCTAGTCAGCTTTTTACAGCTATGCTGCATTACTTTCATGTGTTTCAACATTTGGGTATCATGGCCCTTTAAATATCTCTCCCACTTCCCTTATCCCCCACTCATTCTGCCGAGGGAACAGTGAAAATTAGGAGAAAAATCAGGGTATAAAGGTGCCAGAAGAAATAATATACAAAAGGGAGCCGCCCATCAAAACATAAATTACGGGCAGGGTCGTGGACTCTCCCTGCCAGGAAGGAAAGGAATTTATCTGGTAAGCATACGTTATGACACTGAATGAATAATGGGAGGGAACAGAAAAAAAAAAAGAGGTGGACTAAACTTGTAAAATTTAGAAAAAGTGTGTAAGGAGGACCAGGTAACACTCTCAGAAAACCCTCTCTTGGCTAAGACTAAGTGTTCAATCTTAACGCAGTCAGCCTCAGAGAATCTAGATTTTGATGAGCGAAGGGACCCGGTATCAGCCGATCTCTGCGACAAGGTAACCTCCACTGAGGAGATGAGGACATCCCAACCAGATCCGCAAACCATGTCCTCCGTGGCCACAACGGAGCAATCAGAATCACTGATGCTCGCTCCTGCTTGATGTGAGCCACCACATGAGGGAGAAGCGGTAATGGAGGAAAAAGATATACGAGCCTGAACCTCCAAGGTACAGATTGGGCATCTATTAGTTCCGCCTGAAGATCCCTCGACCCGTACCTGGGTAGCTTGATATTGAGGCGGGATGCCATGAGATCTATCTCCGGTGTCCCCACTCACATATTTCTGCAAACACCTCAGGTGGAGAGACCATTCCCCTGTGTGAAAGGATTGTCTGCTGAGGAAGTCCGCTTCCCAGTTGTACACACCCAGAATGTGGATTGCTGACAGCGTACATCTGTGAGTCTCCATCCACTCTAGTATCTGAGATACTTCTCTCATCGCCAAGGAACTTCTCGCTCACCCTGATGGTTTATGTAGGCAACCGAGGTTATATTGTCTGATTGGAATCTGATAAACTGGGACGAACCCAGAAGGGGCCAAGCCTTCAAGGCATTGAAGATTGCCCGGAGTTCCAAAATATTGATCAGAAGAGAGGACCACAGACCTTGTGCCTTCTTGGCACACCAAACGGCTCCCCAGCCGGAAAGGCTTGTGTCTGTAGTCACAATCTGCCAGGACAGTCACAAGAAGCACGTGCCTTGCGACAAATTATCTGGACAGAGCCACCAGGAGAGCTAGTCTCTCGACAGGTTGTCCAGCACAATCTGTTGAGACAGATCTGAATGGTCGCCGTTCCATTGTCTCAGCATGGATAGTTGTAAGGGTCCGAGATGAAATCTGGCAAAAGGAATCATGTCCATACAGGACACCATGAGTCCGATCATCTTCATACACTGAGCCACTGAGGGTCTCGAGGAGGCCTGGAGGGCAAGACATGCAGAAGTTAGCTTGCAACGTCTCTGATCTGTGAGGAATATTCTCATGGATATGGAGTCTATTATTTTCCCCAGGAAATTCACCCTTGTACTTGGAGTAAGAGAACTCTTTTCCAAGTTTATCTTCCATCCATGTGATCGAAGAAGATTGAGAAGGGACTCTGTATGTTCTTCCGCTAGACGAAAAGATGGTGCCTGTATCAAGATATCATCCAGGTAAGGCGCTACTGTAATACCTTGTGTTCTGGCAAGGGCTAGAAGAGCTCCCAGAACCTTCTAAAATATCATTGAAGCAGTAGCTAGGCCAAATGGAAGAGCTATGAACTGGAAGTGCTGGTCCAGAAAAACAAATCTCAGAAACTAAAAATGTTCCCTGTGTATTGGGACATGAAGGTATGCATCCTTCAGGTCTATTGTGGTAATAATCTGTCCTTCCTAAACCAGAGGAAGGATTGACCGAATTGTCTCCATCTTGAAAAAGGGAACACTCAAACTTGTGTATGCTCTTTATGTCCAGAATTGGACGAAAAGTTCCCTCCTTCTTTGAAATCACAAAAAGGTTTGAATAAAACCCCAAACCTCTTTCTGCTGTAGGTACCGGGACAATTACTCCTAAAGAGGAGAGATCCCATACGCAACCTAAGAAGGTAGCCCTCTTTTCTGGTCTTGTAGACAGACTGGAGAGAAGGAATCTGCCCTGGGCGGATGAGACTTGAATCCTATCCTGTATCCTTGAGATACAACCTCCAGGACCCAAGGATCCTGTACATCCTGGAACCAAGTGTCTGAAAAAAGAGACAGTCTGCCCCCTACTCGATCCGATCCCAGACCGGGGGCCTCCAATTCAAGCAGATTTGTTCTCAGCGGGCTTCTCAGTTTGTTTGGACTTGTTCCAGGACTGAGCCGGTTTCCAAGTACACTTGGGCTGCTGGGACTTGAATTGCTGTCGTTGGGATTTGTCAGAACGAAAGGAATGAAAATTAGACTATAGCAGCCCCTTAGGCCTATTTTTCTTGTCCTGCGGTAAAAAGGCACCCCTTCCTCCGGTAACTGTAGAAATAATGGAGTCCAACCCTGGACCGAATAAAATCTTTCCCTTGAAAGGAAGAGAAAGAGAGTCTGGATTTAGAACCAAGACTTTAACCAGAGAGCCCGGTGGGCTAGGACCGCAAACCCAGAAGCCGTTGCATTTATGATGAAGAAGTTAGCAATTCTTAGAGCCTTAATTCTCTTCTGAATATCCTCCAGGGGAGTCTCCACCTCAATGAGCTCTGACAGAGAGTCGCACCAGTAGGTGATTGCTAAAGCAACCGCGGCTACTGCTGCTGCCGGTTGAAATAAAAACCCTGTATGTTGAAACATCTTCCTCAGAAAGGTTTCCACTTTCTTTTCCACAGGCTCTCTGAAAGAGGAACTATCCTCCAGGGGTATAGTAGTACACTTAGCCAGCATAGAAATAACGCCATCCACCTTAGTTATGGAGCCCCATAAGTCTAATTGAGAGTCAGGGACCAGGAATAATTTTTTAAAAGTAGAGGAGGGAAAAAGAAGTTTATATTCTTTCCCATTCGTTACTAATAATGTTCGCCATCTTAACTGGCACAGGAAAAGTCAGAGGGACCTTCCTGTCTTCATAAACCCTGTCTAATTTAGGGATCTTAGGTTACTTAGCCTCTGGAACCTTTAGCATAGACAGAACCTCTTAATAAAAAATGCAGATGCTCAATTTTAAATCTAAAAGGAGGGTTTCTCCACTGAAGGAGGTTTAGAATTGAAGTCTCCGACTCAGAAAGTTCACCCTCTGAAGCTAGAGAGGTTAACTCATCCTCGGATAGCTGGGACATAGTAGCTAAATACGACAAATATTTAGATGACTCTAGGTCAGGAGAACTATGTTTAATCTTTCTATTACATTTGCTAGAGCGAGGTAAGGCACTCTGGGCCGCAGAAACCGCAGATTATAACTGCACAGTAAAGTCTGCCGGAAAAATGCCTCCTCCAGATGGAGGATTAGTTGAGCCGAGGGGGAACTGCAAGTGAATCGGGTAGTGTAGAAAGGGTAGTAATCTCTCGGGACCCAGATTCCTGAGAGGTAGACGGCTCAGAAAGACTTTAGAACAGTGCTTAGACAAATGGAACAAAATTGAGCAGGTGGGCAAACCACGGCCTCCTCACAACATAAACAGGAATTATTATTCAGTACAGAAGGAGCAAAACCTTCTAGTGTAATATCAGAGTCCTCCATAGCTAGGATGTATTTACAGGACGACAGATAAAAATAAACTCACCTCCTAGACCCAGGCAGCTAACAGAGAAAACGCTCTCCTAGGAACGATGTTCGCAGCAAGATCGTAGGAAAAACGTAGACCGCACCCAGTTACGTAATGCGTAGGACAGGACTTCCCCTGCTATGAAAAAGGCGCCAAGTTATTATGAGCTGCACAACACATCAAAACGAAAGTGAAACTTGTTTGTTCCAAGCCAAAAGCACATAGTCTATGAGCCCGAAAAACTCACATAAAAAACGTTATAAATAACCCCTTGCTGTTCAAATAATCTCACTGAAGGAGATATTAACCCTTGATCCTATCGAAATATAAAGGAGCCACACTGTGACCCTGTATAGCAATGTATATATAAAATGATCTTTCCTCCAGGATCCATGCTGTGGAACAGGCACAGAATATCAAGTGTGACAGTCTTGCAGTGAAGCATCTGACATGGACTTGAGTGTGTAACAGCAAGCAGTGAAACTCGTCAACACTGATTGCGCGGGAGCTGTTAGTCGGCAGTCTGGATGGGTTTGCAGAAAAACTTTCCCTGCATCTCCAGACTCTAACTTTTATCAATACCCTCACTGAGAGGTTGACATGACTACTTAAAACTCCAGTTTATTCTTAGAAGGGAACATACTCATTACAAGACTATCCAAAACTTCTGACGCTTCTCCGCCACCTCCTGTAGTGACGAAAGGCAAAGAATGACTGGGGGATAGGGGGAAGTCAGAGGGATATTTAAGCCTTTGGCTGGGATGTCTTTGCCTCCTCCTGGAGGCCAGATGTTGTATTTCCCAACAATAAGAAATTAAGTTATGGACTCTCCCTGCCTTATGGAAGGAAAAGGCATATTTTAATAGTTATAGGTCTGAAGTTTTAGCCCTCTTTATAAAACAGTTTTAGACAACATGTCCCAACTGCCATTTTTGAGGGTCTCTCTTTTAAAGGCAACCTCCTCTTTTGCACACAGAGCATTATAACAGTATGTGGAAGGATTGAAATAAAATTAAATGGGACATTAAATTTTAAACATATTTGCAATTTATGTCTATTATCAAATTTGCTTTGCTCTCTTGGTATTCTTTATTGAAGATTAAACCTAGGTAAGCATGTGTCTATAGCATGCAATAGTGTTTATGGCAGCAGTGTTTGTTACTATGAATAACATTAAAGGGATACTAAACCCAAATTTTGTCTTTCACGATTCAGATAGGGCATGCAATTTTAAGCAATGTTTTAATTTACTCCTGTTATCAATTTTTCTTCGTTCTCATGCTTTTCAAATAAAGAAAGCAAGATAATGAAGAAATATTGATAATAGGAGTAAATTAGAAAGTTGCTTAAAATGGCATGCTCTATCTAAATCATGAAATAAAAAATTTGGGTTCAGTGTCCCTTTAACCCCTTAACGACCTAGGACGTACAGGGCACGACCTACAAAAAACGGTCAACGACCAAGGACGTCCTCAGGGGTTTCAAGTGGTGGAAGCGATCGTGATCGCTTCAAGCCACTTTCAGGGTATTGCAGCGATGCCTCGACATTGAGGCATCGTGCAATACCCTTTTTTTTTTTTAACAACTGATGCAGAGAGAGCCACTCTGTGGCCCTCTCTGCATCGGCCAGCGATGGTGCAGATCGTTGGTGGGTGGGAGCAATTGCAGGGAGCCGGGTGGGTGGCCCATCGCTGGAGGATATCCAGCAGAGGGGGGCGGGAGCACGCATGAGGGCGGGAGCGGGTGCGGGTGCGACCTCTACACTATGAGACTTGCAAAGTGTAAAGGGAAGGAGGGAATGTTATCCAAGGTATCTGGGAGGGGTTAGGGGTAGGTTATTTAGGGGGGCAGCTACACTACAGAAAAATAGGTTTTCTTTTTTGTTTTTTTTAATACAAAAGCTAATTCTATGGCTGTCTGCCAGTACCCAAGATGGCGGCAAATAGGTAGAGGGGGAAGGGTTAGAGAGCTGTTTGGGGGGGGGGGATCTGGGAGGTTGGGGGCAAAGGGGGATCCTACACAGCAGAATATATATATATATATATATTTTTAAAAAAGTCTTATTTTAGTACGTACTGGCAGACTTTCTGCCAGTACTTAAGATGGCTGGGACAATTGTGGGGTGGGGGAGTGATGTGTCAGGTGGGAGGCAGATCTCTACACTAAAGCTAAAATTAACCCTACAAGATCGCTACAAGCTACTTAACCCCTTCACTGCTAGGCATAATACACGTGTGGTGCGCAGTGGCATTTAGCGGCCTTCTAATTACCAAAAAGCAATGCCAAAGCCATATATGTCTGCTATTTCTGAACAAAGGGGATTGCCAGAGAAGCATTTACAATCATTGGTGCCATAATTGAACAAGCTGTTTGTAAATAATTTCAGTGAGAAACCTAAAGTTTGTGAAAATGTTTGTGAAAAAGTGAACGATTTTTTTTATTTGATCGCATTTGGCGGTGAAATGGTGGCATGAAATATACCAAAATGGCCCTAGATCAATACTTTGGGTTGTCTACTAAAAAAATATATATACATGTCAAAGGATATTCAGGGATTCCTGACAGATATCAGTGTTCCAATGTAACTATCGCTAATTTTGAGAAAAAAAAAAATGGTTTTGAAATAGCAAAGTGCTACTTGTATTTATTGCCCTATAACTTGCAAAGAACATGTAAACATTGGGTATTTCTAAACTCAGGAGAAAATTTAGAAACTATTTAGCATGAGTGTTTTTTGGTGGTTGTAGATAACAGTAACAGTTAGAAAAAGTTAGAAAAAGTGTGTGTTTTTCAATTTTTTCACCATAGTTTAGAATTATTTTTATAGTAAATTATAAGATATGATGAAAATAATGTTATATTTAGAAAGTCAATTTCATGGCGAGAAAAACAGTATATAATATGTGTGGGTACAACGAGTAAGGGAAAAATGACAGCTAAACACAAAAACACAGCAGAAATGTAAAAATACAAACGGTAAGAAAATTGAAAAGTGCTGTGGTCACCAGGGGGTTAAACTGTGATGCAAACATTGCTGCCACATGGCTTAAATGGACATGAAACCACATTTTTTTCTTTAATGGCTCAGATAGAGCATACAGTTTTAAACAACATTCCAATTAACTTGTATTATCAAATTTGCTTTCTTTGATTAGGATCCTTTGTTGAAGGAGCAACAATGCACTACTGGTAACTAAATGAAAACATCAGGTAAGCCAATGGCAAGGGGCATATATCTGCAGCCACCAATCAGAAGCTAGCTCCTAGTAGTGCTTTGCAGCGCCTAAGCCTACCTAGGTATTCTTTTCCACAAAATATAGCAAGAGAACAAAGCAAATTAGATAATATAAGTAAATTGGAAAGTTGTTTAAAATTAAATGTTCTATCAAACCATGAAAGAAAATGTTGGGGTTTCATATCCCTTTAAGGCATGTGCATACTCCTAAGCTCATCTAGGATTACTCTTTAACAAAGGATTCCAAAAGAACTAAGCAACATTGAGAACAGAAGTAAATTTAAGTTTAATTTTGACTTTACTGTCCCTTTAACTTGGAAAACCATACACATTCTAGATTAGTCACATTAAAGTTATCTAAATAAATAGGCATTCTGTTAAGCTGAACTGAAGAAAAAATGTTTTGGACTTATAGAATGTTAGGTTCTATAATTATACACCTGAAAGTATAAGCAATAGCATAAGTCTGCTCTCTGGTGCACACATTGGGAATTGCTGTAACAAAGATACAATTGTAATAAAAGGAAACTCCCGGTTGGATATTATATTTGATTGGTGATAAGCCAACTTTGCAATTTCCAACTCTAAAATGATAAAATATGTTGAATTGTACAAAGTCTCAAGCTTCCAACACAAGCTGATCAAAGGAATAATCTGCTGTGCTGACCTGCAAGATAATCACCTAGGAAGGAGAACACACCTGAGCTTTATTTCTAGACAGCCTACACAGCAGGAGGAGGTTAACAAATCCCACACATGTCACAGTGAATCACAAGCTGAGGGCGACATGCAGCTGAGTCAGTGCTGCCCACGCTGCAGTATGTGGGAGTGTTGGAGGGAGAGAATCTCTGCTTCACAACTGCGTCGCAAAGCGAAGAATCATACTTAGAGGCTGGGTTATAGATCACAAAAGGCTAAGCAAAATATCAATCATGTTTACCATTATGTATTATAGAAGTTGTCATTTTTTTTTATCTATTTACTAATAAGGTTGAAGGTTCCACTGGAAAACAAACAAACGTATAATATGTTATCCATAGAATTTGTGTTTTTTTGTTTTTACAACCAAAATAGGCTGTGTGGGATAAGTCTAATTTGACTATCTATTTGAGTAACCTTGCAGTGCTTAAAGGGACGCTGAACCCAATTTTTTTTTCTTTTGTGATTTAGATAGAGCATGCCATTTTAAGCAACTTTCTAATTTACTCCTATTATCAAATGTTCTTCATTCTCATGGTATCTTTATTTGAAAATCAAGAATGTAAGTTTAGATGCCGGCCCATTTTTTGTGAACAACCTGGGTTGTTCTTGCTGATTGGTGGATACATTCACTCACCAATAAACAAGTGCTGTCCAGGGTTCTGATCCAAAAATTGGCTGGCTCCTTAGCTTAGATGCTTTCTTTTTCAAATAAAGATAGCAAGAGAACAAAGAAATATTGATAATAGGAGTAAATTAGAAAGTTGCTTAAAATGACATGCTCTATCTGAATCATGAAATAAAAAAATTGGGTTCAGTTTCCCTTTAACCCTTTGAGTGCTAATGACGGCTCTGAGCCGTCATTAGCACCTGAGCAGTCACTAGCACTCTCCCACCTTGAGGGAGATCTGGGGGCTCCCACCCCAGTGATCGTGCCTGTAGAGTGACAGACGTCGCCCTGGATTCCCATTTTGCGTGGTGACGTCACGCGCAATAACGTGATGACGTCACCGTGCAACTTTATTTATACTTAACAATGTTAAGTATAGAAACAGGGGCATGCTGCTTAGAAACCTGTATCTCAGGCATCTAAGCAGCTACAGACCCCCAAGACCCACCATTGGAAAGGTAATCACCTATCTGTGTAAAATAATTGTTAAAAAAAAACAACAACAAAAAAAACATAGGGCCGCAGTTGCCTTAGTTTACTAGAATGAAAACATCCTCAGTTGTATTCTACGTAGTGGCGCTATCACTTCTGCAAATGAATGGTAGACACAAACTTAGAATGCTTGAGGGACTAAATCATTTAGAACGTGGAAGTATTTCTAGTTTAGCTTCAAATGTCAGAAGACCTTGCCTATTCCATCATATAATAATTAAAAATGGCAAAGTGTTTTCTGGCCTCTACCAGGGTTTTAAAATAATAATAAAAAAACAAGAATGTAAAAAGAAAAGTAATAGCAATATCATACAGTTTAATTATATATGGACATCACTACTTTATTTGTGCCTGTTGCAATCTCCTGTAACAGAGTAGAGAAAATGATTTCATTGAAGAGGATCTTACTAGGGAACTTGCCGGCATGGAAAGAGATCACACAAAAACATATTGTATCATTTCTTATACTGTATTGTGTGTTTCTATCACACTAGGTCTGGACGTGAGGGATAAACAGCTCTAAAGCTACAATTTTCCTTTTTTTTTTTTAATTATTTGAGGTACAAACGAATATACGTAAATATTTTTGCCAGACTAGGAACTTTAGAGAATAGCGGCCTTGGTTTACTAGACTGGACACATCCTCAGTTTCATTTTATGTATCTGTTTTAATGGGTTACAAATAAGTGAAAATGTGTATCAGAATTATACATTGTTTATTATGGTTCTCAACACAATAGACTGTAGTAAAAAAAAAAAGAAGAAAATAATATATACCCTAGTTATAACAAATTAACACTTTTGTCTTTGCTGATCTAACCCGTTAAACACTACCAGAAAGGAGCAAGTTCTATAATTATATTGTAGGTCCCCTAACCTGGCAGTTATGATGTTACAAAATAGGCTAAGCAGTTTAAGGTGGGAGGACGATATGTTTTAAAAACCGGAGTATCCTTAATACTGCAGGGACACTGGGAGCAAAAGGGTTAAAAATGTACACAACAGATACAAAAAAACCAGCCGCCTATGCTTTGGAATGGCCTACACTTTCCTAGCACACCGCAGCTCTTCTTCAGCAGATGAGGGCTGAAGGGGTTTGCCAGAACGCTAACTGGGCTATGTCATTTGCTGTATTTTTTCCATCCACTGATGTGTCACAAATTTGCCATCATAATAAGGCACTCTGTAATTTTGGTTTAAAAGGTGGCAAGCCCAAAGTACATTGTCTGTGAAGGTAGCTGCCTTCTATGGGTAAAATCTGCACAGCTATATACTGAAGGTTCCAGATTTTTGTTAAATTCTTTATTCATCCACTGCATTTTTTGGACAAAAATTCTAGTGTTAAAATGTAGATGCTCTGCTGTATATAGTTGCTAATAATAGAGGTTGTCAACAAACTAGTAAATGTATGTAGGCAAGCCATAACATGGACAAAAAACTAATGTTATGCTTACCTGGTAAATTAATTTATTTCATGGTGGTGAGATTCCACAAGCCATTACTCCTGAGATTCAACTCCTGGCAACTAGGAGTCAGATTCCCAACCCTCCAACCTCTTTGGTATTCTAGTCTGACATATAGCCAAGAAAGGAGAAGAAAAGGTAGGAAATTACCAAATAGGGAAAATGAGGTGCAAGCTAGATCTACTGCCAGAAAATAATAAGTAAAAAAGGAAAATATGTGGGTGTCATGGACTCTCACTATCATGAAAGAAATTAATTTATGAGGTAAGCATGATTTTTGTTTTCTTTCATAAGGTTGTGAGAGTCCACAAGCCATTACACCTGGGAACTAATCCCCAAGTCCATGAGTAATTGCGTGGGACAATTACAATTTTTTTTTTAAAGGCAGGCGCCTAATTAACCAAACAAATAAAATAGATCAGTGCCAATACCCCCACTAATAAAACACGATTAGAAATAATAGTAGCAGGTTAATGATCCATAATAAATCACATCTGATAATGATAAAAACAAAAAATATTTTAGAAATAAAAATGAAATACAATGGAGATTGTCACCATTATATATATATATATACACACACACACATATGCACATACATAAGTCAATGGGAAGTGAGGGAGTTAGGTTCCAGACCCCTCTCAAAATTGTCATAAGTAACATCTAATACATTATTTTTAAAGCTTTGAAATGAAGACTTTAAATGCTAAACAGCATTATAAACCTAATAAAATAATCACACAACACAAAATATATAATTAAACTAAGTTAAAAGAACAAAAACATTTTCTAAACAGCATTATAAACCTAATAAAATAATCACACAACACAGACTACACTTGCATTTTTCTGCAAACAGTTCTTTCTATGCATTCCAATCTGAACTGATTTTTAGACAGGAAGATCTTGTTCCTTTCATATCTGATTGATAGCTCAGGTCTGGTTAAACTGATTAATTTCAGCTTGCTTGGCTTTGCTGCAACACAAGCAGACAGCTCCACCTACTGGCTATTTTAATAAATGCACTGCTTCTCAATGCTTTTCAATAGCAGTCACATGACTGGAAAAAAAGGTTGTTATTCTGAAACGGTGTAAATTGAACCGTTGTAAACTGAGGGCCACCTGAATATATATATATATATATATATATATATATATATATATATATATATATATATATATATATATATATATATATATATATATATATATATATATATATATATATATATATATATATATATATACACATACAGATATACACGAATTGTAAAGTTCAGTAGAAACCCCCCCAAAAAAACAGTTCTTAGAATGATATCCATTAACCGATGTGTAGGTACTAAAACCGGGTGCAGCTCTTCCCTTCCCCTTCCAAGTGTCAAGCAGATTCTGACACGCAAAAACACAAAGTTGCAACTCAGAATCAGCAGTATTTGTTGCATTAAAACAGGGTGCAATAATATGAACACTTACTCTAAAAACAAGGATTAGAGTGTTCAAATCTCTCCCAGCACAACAACACAGGCAGGATAAGTACACATCGATACCGGTAAATACTGTCTCAATCCAATGCCGCTCAAAAACTCAGCGTTCCTGTATACTCGGCACAGCTTCACGTATCTCCACCTACAGTTGCTGAGAAAGGACCATGTTTGCTGACAATGAATTAAATCATAAAGCCCTTCTGGTCAGCCCTGTTAAAGTCATATACTAGTATAAGATTGAATTATATGAACAATGGGACCACAAAGAAGTGCATTAGTCGACATCAGAAGTTTCTAACAATTTTTAAAATCTCCAGACAAATTGTAACAATCCTGAACAATAATATCGAGCATACTTGGAGGAGGTATAGCCACCACAACCTACAGCGCACACAAACCTTTAAATACTGGAGCCAGAACTGAAGCTCTCCCTTGTATTGAAGCGCAGCATTAGACTGTTAGAATGCCTAATGTGATTCATTTAGGTATCGCAAAGCTAAACTGGTAACACATAGAATAAATTGTTAGCAGTGGATCTACCCTCTAAAGGTAGTTTAGTGTAGATACATATAAAAACAGTAAACGTTTGTAACTGGGACCATGTAGATAGACAACCATGTGCAATAAGTATTAAAGGGAAAAACCTACTTGTGTAATAATAGAAAACAATTAAAATGTGCTGCATAAAAACAATAAAGAATATCTTACCTTTCAGTAATAAAACATTTGTAAATGGCATTTGCACTCAGAAACAAAGGAGCAGTTGAGAAATTTCCAATAAGAGAGGGAAATAGCCCAGTTACTAACTGTAACAGCCATGCTAAGTCTGTGCACAAAAAACATGAAATACACAGAGACTCTCCCTCACATTGCCAAACAGTTAAATCCCTTTTACTGTGTATTTATATAACAGAGGGTATAAGATTGCAATTAGATGTAACTCGGAGTCCCAGGTGAATTAGCTGAATAGAAAGTAACAGCTATTACAGGTAGAAAACCCTTTATCCAAACTGCTTGTGCCCAGAAAAGGTTTGTATTTCAGAATATTTGTATCTTTAAAATGGGACAGTTTGGAGAGGGAATGGCACCTATTGTAAACAATAATATCTTATGTCATTTAGGCAATAGTTACATATCATAATACAGCTTATACATGCAGCCCAGGTTAGTTTTATATGACTTTAATACCTTTGTATACATAGTACCTCAGAAAGATAGTACTGTAATAAAAAAGGTAATATTTGTTGTTTTAAATAAATATAGACTATTTGCATTTTGCAGCACAAACAAACAAAAGACACAGGCAGAGAAGATTGTGAGTTACAGGTGGGGAAAAAGGTAATTTTTGATCATTTTATTTTAAAAAAAATATGAATTAAAAAAGGTTTGGATTTCAGAATGTTTGGATTT
Organism: Bombina bombina; assembly: GCF_027579735.1. Classification (NCBI taxonomy): domain Eukaryota; kingdom Metazoa; phylum Chordata; class Amphibia; order Anura; family Bombinatoridae; genus Bombina; species Bombina bombina. The sequence goes on along the minus strand of NC_069499.1, from coordinate 1,466,209,933 downwards.
TAGAATTCCGATTTTGTGCCTGTATCGCATAATAAAGTTTCCATAATTACTACACTAAGTATGAAAAGCCTATGTAATAAAAGTGGAATTAGTCTGTTACATGTGTATGTCCCCTGGCTATGATTTATCTCAAAATTGGTGTAACTCCTAATAGCCTGTGGGCTATGTGAATGCATAAAATACCTACACGCACCTCAGATGCACCCACTCTACCATTCATACTGGCTGCCGAAAAGACTGCTTCCAGTATAGAGACCATCCAGAGCTGTGTACGTCACAGCAGAGGATCCATGTGTGGAGTATATCGGCAACACAACAGGGGGAGGCTAACTCCTTCACTGTGAGTTATTCTGTCACTGCCTCATACTCCAATCTCCCCTCTGTCTCTCAGTAGCTAATCTCTGAGGGGAAAATGGGCCTCAAAACGGTATGAGGACCGCTCACCGCAGAATCTGGAGCACCTAAATTCTTCAACTTCCTCCTGTGGAGACAAATTAAAAACTAGAATACCAAAGAGGTGGAAGGGACTAAGTGCTCTTAGAGCTTTGGGAATTTTTGCTTCCTCCTAGTGACCAGAAGTTAAATCTGAGGAGTAATGGCTCGTGGACTCTCACCACCTTATGGAATAAATTTAATTTGAATGTATTTATTCAGGTTGTAGATTTAGAGAAAATGTATGTTTATAAAAGGATGAGCCAACAGAAGTCATTACTGAGCCCATATAGGATTTAACTTGGAAAGAGTGACATATTTTGCTCTGTTTCACATTGCATCAATGCCTATTATTTACAGCAAATCTATGTAAGGACGAAGGTAAATCTCTTTACCAAGGTTTTGTTTTGATCTGGTCAAGGAGAACCCTATTGTAGCCATTTCTGCACAATTTTCTTATCTTATATTTTACCTTCACATCATGAAAAATAAGAAAGAGATCAATATCACAAAAAAAAAGCTGTAGAAAAAAAATTGTCCCCTTCAGAACAAAAATTAAGTTGAGAATAATGTAGAGAAAATGTAGAGTAAATTGCCTTCATTTGTAGAAAGGGAGGTGTCCTTTATTGACCCCTTTGCAACAAGAGTAGGGTAAAGAAACGCCAGAGAAAAACGTTTGCCTTTTTCGGCACATGGGTTAAAATAACTTCCTACAACACTTGGTAGCCAGGTGAGGCAATGTAGTACGGCTCCCAGGGAACCAGTTCCTTCTCTGGAAGAGGAGTGACTGTCTTTTTCTGCCTGGGGCTTCCTCTTAGAGTACATAATATCTCTTGCTCCCCAGCCATAGCATATGAGGTTAAGAGGCAGCCACCAGCTGAGGTTTGTTCTTGGCAGCTTGTCTCTCTGTAAAAAGAAAGACGTTAATAGTATTGATTGTAAGAAATATAGCAAAGCCTTATTGTACTGCTTAGTTAGAAATACAATAAAATTACCTGGTTTTGTATCTGGGAGTGGTTCTGATGGGACCTCTGGAAGAGTTTCTGAAGGAGTTTCTGGGAGTTGAAGATCTTCCTGAAGAGAACATATTGCAGAGATTGAAATTGAGTTTGCAGAGGCTTAGATGCAATGCAATTACAGAGGTAAACCATGTATTATTATAACTGTGTTGGTTATGCAAAACTGGGGAATAGGTAATAAAGGGATTATCTATCTTTTAAAACAACAAGAATTCTGGTGTTGACTGTCCATTAAGATGTTAAATATTGATATTTTTAATATAAAGTGGATAGACAGAGCTACAAAGAAAACAAATGTATCTGACTTCATGAAATTTGGCATGGAGATAGATTTTATAGTATTTTTTTAGCTTTATATGATGGAACAAAAACATAAATTATGCTTACCTTATAATTTCATTTTTTTCTGATGGAAAGAGTAGAAAGCTGCATTCATTACTTTTGGGAAATAAGAACATGGCCACAAGGAGGAGGCAAAGACACCCCAGCCAAAGGCTTAAATACTCCTCCCAATCCCCTCATCCCCCAGTCATTCTGCCAAGGAACATGGAACAGTAAAAGAAATATCAGGGTGAAAGGTGCCAGAAGAATATAAGGACGACCCACATAAAATTACGGGTGGGGAGCTGTGGACTCTTTCCATCAGAAGAAAAGGAAATTATCAGGTAAGCATAATTTATGTTTTTCTTCTTAAATGGAAAGAGTCCACAGATGCATTCATTACTTTTGGGAAAACAATACCCAAGCTATAGAGGACACTGAATGCCAAGACGGGAGGGTACAATAGGCGGTCCATACTGAGGGCACCAGGCCTGAACCTCTACCCAATAAAAAACCCTGCTTCGTCCGAAGCTGAGAAAACTTTAAGAGGAAAAGTCCCAATGACACTGACTCACAATCAGTCCAGAAACCAAACTAGAGACCACAAACAGACTCGCCTGAGCCAACAGTCCTCCAGGAGACACTGTCACCCAACAAACGGTCCCCCACTGCTCACCCCCCACAAATGAAGGGGACACCAGCCGAAACCCCCAAGGGGACAAGGCAAAGGAGAACCGAGAAACCAAAAGGTCCCCTAATAAAAAAAAGAACACCTCCAAGAGTAAGCCCAGCTCACATAGACCCAAAGGGACCCAAACAGGGAAAGGAGGGCACGCCTATACCAAGTGAAACCCGGGATAAAACCAGGCACAGAGACTGAACAGACGTCTCTCCAATATCCTGGAAGTACGGAATGCCACTGAAGAGGCAAAGTCATCCCAGTGTCTGACCATAGAAAACCAAGGCATTCGACCATGAAAAAGTGTGTAATACACCCAGGTAAGAAACCCCAAGTTTGAGAACACAGAGTCGGACGACACAGAGGGTACTTGCGAGGAAGAAGAAGCAGTCAAGCAAGAAACAGACCACAAAAGCAACCCCCGGACAGAGGGCAAGCTCCAGGCAACCTAAGTTGCCAGACCTACACACAGGTCCCTAAAAAAAGGGAACACAAAACCTCAATCGAGGCCCCCCGAGAAGGAGAGTATACCCTCAGAACCCGAAGGAAGAGTAAACCCTCTTCTGTAATCAATGGAGCAAGGTGAAAGGAAAATCTATACCTTAGCAGACTTAGCTCACACATCCAGAGGAGACTGCGACCTGAACACAGCGCCTTAGACCGCTCGGCCATCCTGACCTGCAGATCAACCCCCAGCAGGACCAACCCAGCCTCAGGGATCCAAGACAGGGGAACAAAGAATTCCGAAACAGGAACGAGCGTAAGGGTAGCACAGTCATCCCCACAGAGTACAAGTACAACCTGACTCTGACAACAAGGCCATAGACCGAAGGATCTATCCAAATAAAGGTCCAACAAGTCTGACTTGGAGCCAGCAAGACCCCGGGGGAACCAATCCCACCTTTCCGCCTCCCATCCAGGAGAAGCCCCAAGCAAGGACTCCATCTTCATAGAGAGGAGAATATTTCCTAAAGAAAAGGGATGATGCTGGAAGGGTAACAACTACTCAAGGCCCGAAGCCACCGGTTAATGGGAAGATAAATTCCCAACACAGATGTCCTAGAAAAGGACCCCCTACAAATAGCTTGCCAAGCAGAGGCACAGCCAACCCATTTGTCTGCAGAGCAGGGAATCCACGGGAACACTGACAAGCTGACCAGGGGAATGCAACCCTAAGGCACACCAGAAATTGGACATCCAGTGCTAGCAGCTGGGAAGGAACCAACCACCCTTGAGGCGCTAACCACAAGATGACATGGGCTACTCTTGTGGCAAAGAGTAAAAAATAGCCCAAGTTCCCACAACCGTGGAACACCCCGACCAACCCCGAGATCCAAGATTCCAAAACCACCCAAAACTGGGTCAGAAAAAAAGGCAAAACGAAGCTTCAGCCACCAGAAGGCTCAGGGAGAGAAACAGGTCCGAGCACCTAATAGTTCAGGCAAACCTTACCCTAGAACTAAACACCCCAACTGGCCAAAAAGCCAGACATAAGGGATATGGATGCATATCCAGAGAATCCAGATAGCGAGAAGAACTTGAAAGCCCCGACCAAAGGCAGGAACCAAACCTATCTAAAGTCCAACGCTCCAATGAGCAAGACTAGAAGTCGTATGAAGATACTTCTCAAAGCCTCAGGACAACCAAGGGATACCTCGAGGTCAAAAAAAATCCTACTAGCAGGACTAGTCTTCCTATCACCTCCGCACAAGCAGAGCACACAAGGAAGAGAAAGGCACTAAGCCTACCCAGCTCCGGAAAACCCAGAGCTAAACAAAGTCCCTGCAGGGAACAATCATCACCCGGAAACACAGATCCCGAAAGGGAGATCCAACTCACCCGTAGACAATGGAAGAAGACCCAAAGGTCTCTTATAACTCAGACAGATAGTACACGTCAAAGAGTAAGAGCTGTATCTAGAAACACTATAAACAGCTTACGCGTACACCTGCAAGGTGTGAAGAGCTCCCAGAAGGTTCCTGAAGGAAACAAAAACAAATAAAAGACATCCTATCGGATACAAATAAAATATCTGGCAACCAGGAGGTTAACGCACAAAAAGACACAGGCCTACCCGCAGGACCAGCCAAACGGAGCCCTATCTTTCAAGAACTGGAAAAGATCGCAAACAAATGACACTCAGGAGATTACCTCATCCCCAAATGTCTAATGAGGTGCACCATTTGAATTAGCAGACTGAAAATCCCCATATCTAGTAACGATAGGGTCATTCAATAACTGAAAAACATGTCTGAGCAATATGCAAAGTCGCACAATCCTGTAACGAAAGGCACAACACTCAGGGACAGTTACACCCGCGGGAAACTGTAGAGTCCCTCCCCAAGGTGGAAGGCCCAAGACAATAGGGCACGAGCACATTCTCAAAGAAACGTCTGGACTCTGCAGACGAACAATCGCCAACATTATGTGGAAGCGAAAACGTGCTGCAACTTCCAGGGGGGAACACGCCACCCTGCATGGAGGAATCAGAAACTGGGTTACCCGCATGGGTAGAAGTATGAATTGGTAGGGAACTCACCTCTGAGGACAGGACCCCCAGAGGCGGATGGCTCAGCAGTCCCTTGATTCCCCGAGCCCGAGGAACAAGGCGCTCTAAAAAGGCATACGGAACAAAACTGGTCGACATGTGTCAACGAGGCCAATCCGGATTCGTCACGTGACACAGAATATGAAATCAAAATAGTCTCAGTATCAGAATCCTCTGTAACTAAATCTGAAACGAGCACAGTCTCAGCATTAGAAAATATCAACATGGACTAAAGTATGAAAACAAAAACGGCACCTGACACCCACAATGGCTGGGGCACTCACCACCTCCTATGACCAGACCCCTGCGGACTAGAATATCTCCTTCACCACAAGGTCAGGAATGCAGAAATGGAGAACGGAACGGAACCACGCCCAAACACAAGGTGATCCAAAAAAGGGCACCCAACCAAAAGGCTGCGTCACTTCCAAAGGCCTCAAAGTTCCAACCACGATCCCATAAACATCACACATAAGCAGGTTGAATCACATAACAAACATGATTATAAACCCCCTGTTCAATAACCCCCATCAGGAAATATTAACCCTCGATTCCAAGATACTAACAGAGACTCAGTGAGACCCTTATGTCATATAGTTAGACCCGCAAAGGTGTGTAACCTCTCGGAAAAACATTCACAATACAGTACATTGACGATAAAGAAAAATATAACGATCTTACTGGAATCAACCCCATGGAACAGGAACACAGCCTTTCAAGTGTGACAAATTGTAGCATCGCCTCCGCCATGGACTTGAGAGAAGAAAGCAGGCAGCGGAGCGAAGTTCAACAATGCCGATTGCTTGAGGAGCTGTTAATATGAGTCAGGATGGTTTCGCAGAAAGACTCTCCCTGCATCTCCGGACTCTAACTTTCATCCATGTCCTCACTGAGAGACTGACAGGACTACTTAAAACTCCTGCCCCATGCCGAAGAGTACTACTCTCCATAAGAGACAAAAAAACAACCTCGTGGGACGAAAGGCAAAGAATGACTGGGGGATGAGGGGAGTGGGAGGAGTATTTAAGCCTTTGGCTGGGGTGTCTTTGCCTCCTCCTGGTGGCCAGGTTCTTATTTCCCAAAAGTAATGAATGCAGCTGTGGACTCTTTCCATTTAAGAAGAAAACAACCATTATAATCAAACTGGTGTGTTTATATGTTGCTTGAGCATGCACGTTCAGCCAAAGTTGTGAGTAGAAAATGCCTTACCAGACATACATTATGCATAACTAATTTGCAAGGTATCCCAATCAGCAATTTATACTGATTTTGGAAGTTATTCTGAAATTGTACTTATTATTAATTAATTTTAGTATATTTTAAGATTTATATACACTATACAGACAAACCATGATTCTGCATGAGATTAAAATTAGGCCTTCCCTAAAATTGTATTTATTTATAGTACAAAATAACTTTCTTCTGCTAATAAATACCTCTTCAAAATAGAAAATATATAGGTTTCAGAACTAGAAGGGCTAATTGGAGAAAAATATTTATGTGCCCTTTAAGCACAAACATAGATTAAAGAATGCATACAAAGAGAGAAGCGCTCTACCAGGAACGAAAAACAGCTCAATAGCTAGTTCTATGGCGAGTCACCACCTAGGAGCAGCTTCTTTTAGCCCAGTTCTGCTTTTCACAAAGGAAAAAACTTTCCTGAAGCATATCAGTCTGATCCCGCCAAGTAAGGTCAGTCCAGCCCCGAAATACCAGGCAATTTTCCTTTGAACAAGCAACACGACAACCCCAGACGATCGTTTTGGCCTCCTATGGGCCTCGTCAGTGAGGTGCAGCCATATTTCTCTAAGCTTCACTCACTGGGCAAGGAATCCACTTCTGGTTTCCCCTATCACCCTTATGGAGACCTCCCCAGGGTCATTATTCAAATGCATATAAAGAGAGAACAGCAGCTCAATAGCTTGTTCTATGGCAAGTCACCACCTAGGAGCAGCTTCTTTTAGCCCAGTTCTGCTTTTCACAAAGGAAAACTTTCCTGAAGCATATTAGTCTAATCCCGCCAAGTAAGGTCAGTCCAGCCCCGATAGATTAAAGAAACTCTGCATAAATAACCTGTTTTTTAACATATCACTTGCTTTTGTCTGTAAGGGACCATGTTTCTGCTCCTCTATGGGATGCCATTAAAAATATGAAAATTTAATAACACAGAAGTGGGAAAGCCTTATTACTGAACTGAACTCCCCCAAAGATAAAAATAGTTTAAGAAGTGATATCATTTCAGAGTTTAAGAATTGATATAAAACCATGTTGTAATTAAAAAACCTAAGCACTGGTTTATCCTTAATATAAATCATTGCAATATGTATTAATCCTCATCACTCGTTCACAAAAGTGCACATATTATTGATCTTGTAATCTGGAATGGGCATGCGTGATAGGGAGTTCAATAATATATGCAGTCTCGTCCCCTATAAATACCCATTCACGATTCCACAATCTAATTTAGGGGTCTCTTAGAAAGATACTAAGCAGCAAGGAAGCAGTGTCACGATTTACAGATTTAAAAAAAAAAGTTATATCCGCCAAAACAGAATTGGGCCTTTGACAATCAAGACAAATAAATATAGTTTAAAATAATTTTTGTGAAAGTTATCAAAAACGCCGATATAGTGATAGAAAAACACTGCACAGTTTTCACATCCAGATAACCTAAAAGATGCATTTAGATGGGTTGGCAGTGGTGTGGATGTAAATGTATTGAAATAGTTAACTATGAAAGACGCTACTCAGCAATCTATTTTAAAAACATGATTTTAATAACACCTGTACTGTTTATGACAATCAGGACAGTACGAGTGAGAAATTCAAATATGAAGTATCCTGCAACGAAATATCCTGCAGATCCCCTTAGCTGTAGATATCATGTAATCATAATATTTACATATGTACTGTATATGTCCCTATACATATGTAAATGTGTATCATGTTTACTGTATGCAGCCTCTCCAATAGAGATGAATGAAGCTTTAATGAATCGATACCACATATGTTAACAAACCTCTAGAATGTCTCCAGTGTTTAACATAGGTGCAAGCTAAACAAAGGTTTGTAAATAGCCGTGAAACAGGTACCTGAATAGCCCTTCCCAGGACTTATCAAGTGCCTTGAAGTGCCGAATTTGATAAGCCAAAACTGGAATCGAAAAGTATTTGAAAAGTTAGCAGAAAATGTATTGCGATCACTGAGCAGTTTTTGGCTCTATAGGCTAAATATATATTTTTTTCTAGCAACTGAAAACCTGTTTGTGAGTGCACAAATCAAATAAAACTGCGCTACTGTAATTGTGCCAAATCGAAAAGTAGCCTTCTCAGCCCAAAAAACTGCTGAAAATGCGGCGTCCGATAGATTGTGATCAAGGCCATGGTTAGTAATACCATTTGCTGGTTCAACCCAAATTTTCTCCAAATCCAGAGGCTTAGTACTATACTTTACAATATGTGCTTTATTTTAGAATTAATTCCTATCAACATAGTGAATATTTGATAAATATATGATAAATAACACTGACACTTACGTTTATTAATAATAAAACTACAAAGATTTCTTGGTGACATTTTCTAGAGGTTTGAGATGTCTGGGTCATTCATACACTATTAGATACCGTCTGATGCTCACCTGAGTGATAGCCTCTAGCTCTTCTAGGATGGCCTCTTCATCCTCTGAAGTAAGGTTTCCTGACAATAGCTCATCAATTTGCTGCGCGTAAAAACAAAAATACATTTTATTAATTCATTTTTAAAACAGAACAACCTACTTCTGACCTCAAAAGCTGGCTGGATATAGGTTACTTCAGAAGTGTACTTACCCGCTGGTAATCAATGCCTTCTTGAGTCTCATCCAGGATCCTCTCCACTTCCTCTATGGACATAACCTGAAAAGACAGAAAAAATAACCAACTGATGCTTCAACCATCAAAGGCAAAGCTGGCAACTTTCAGACGGGGGCACTCACATTATGACAAATGGATAAAAGTATTAGTACAATTTCCCATCTCCTATAACGACCAGCCTTTTTTTTTTTAAACCCATTTAGATACCTTTGACAAACCCTTCGGGCTGGTTAACAATACACGATTAAAGTGGTATTAGATTGGCTCACCTCGTGCATTTTCTTTAGGCACTCATTGCCCACCTTTAGACCTTCAATAACTTTCAGTTCTATTTGTGCAAATTCAATGTCTTCAACCTGCCAAAACGCATTGGAATATGAATTATAAAAGGCTTTACACATTGGGAAAAAATATTAACTGCTAAGAAAGACTTAACATGCAACATTACTTGTCAATTACTTTTTAAAACAAGAAGACACAAACTCTAATTGATCAAACATGATGGTAAAGTAACATTTGTTGTAATGTCTTATGTTTACGTAGCTTTTCTGTAGCCATTACTTCTGTACTGAAATTTAAGAATAGGTTTTAATAGGAAAATAAACTATTTTACATTACAAAAAAGGTCATATGTGCAAAGAATTTAATACACTCCAGCTGGTAAAAGGAATCACTAAAGCGGAGAACATTTTACAGTACACTGTCCCTTTAAATATGAGTTTGGTAGTGCAGTGGTTTGGTACAATTCCATGTGCAGGAGTTTATCGGAGTGAAGCAGTGAAACTAACTAACTAATCACAGACCACCTTATCAATAATGAAATTCATTGACCACTATTTTTATGATCAATCTTATAGATTAGTTGTTGCAGCCCTAATATATGGGCAGGATCTGATCATTAAAATAGACCAACTATGAATTATACAGAAAAAGAAACGTTGTATAGCAGAGTGGTTCTTCATATTACTACTGTCACACAGTTGTAAATTATATGTAGTACCAAAGTTACCCATGTGAAACTAAAGGTTGGGCAAAAGAAATACCTCTACCTAGGTATAAGCAGCAGCTGCCCGCAAAAGGTTTATGCTGATCTCTGCTCAACATGAAGCAAATCACAAGGTAGACCATGTACTGCCTTGCAAAACTGTTCCAAAAAAGCTTCATGGTAGGAAGTCACAAAGACACTATAACACATATGGAATGGGCCCACACCTTAAGGTGATGGTAAAATTTAATGAATAAGTGCCGGGTATCTAAAAATAATCTTAGAAACAAGGGCACTTGTTTCTTTCTTTAGCAGATGGATGACGAATCTGGCTTCCTCCAATCGTTGTGTGCCCCCTTTGGCGTCCAGCTCGTGAGGCACGCAATGATTGGAGGAAGCTGGATCGTCATTGATATGCTAAAGAAAGCAGGAGCTGCGGGCGGAGGATCGGTGTTATGTTTACCATAATGCAAAGATAAGTATTTAAAAAAAATAAACGTCTTTGTAAAGTTTAATGAATGAAAGTGCCCCTGTTTTTAAGATTAGTTTTAGATACCGGGCACTTATTCATTAAACTATACAATTACTTTAAAGGGAAAGGAAGCTTTCTATCCAATCCTAGCACCAGCACAAGGGTCATGCAGGTTGTTCTTGAAAGTTATGATAACATTAGGGTCATTAACCATGTATTTGTGGAAAATGTAGCAACTGTTTTTTTTTTTCTAGAAACAGAAGAGTTTGAAAAAAATATCACACTTCAAGGTTTTCCTCTAAAACACATTTGAAAGAGGAATAATGTCCCCTTTTAGGTAAATAATGGGCAAGCTCATTACCATTTTGTAGAATTCCAAAATCTATAAAACAGACACAAAAGCCAATGAAGGATTCTTTCGTTTACATCACCCAGTATAAGATCAAGCAGTTTTTAGATTATGGGCTCACATAAGATTAGAAATACTCTTGTCATTGAACAATTTGTTCTTCTAACTAAGGCTTCAGTAACCAGTTGATGGTGGCAGAATGTTGGGAACCTGTGGAAGAAGCCTATGATTCTGTACCACAAGGAGGACCAGTGATGGAGCCAGAATAGTTATCTTCTGCTTGTCTCTCAATCTTTTGAACAACATAATGAAACAAAAGCTACTGTAGGAAAGATTTATGTTACATAATATGTAAGATTCCTGCTGCTGGCACAGTAACAGGTCAATAAAATAAAATCCAGAAATAAAATCCACATGATGATCATTCTGCTGAATGTACAGGGGCTTAGGAAATCTGATAGCATACATAGACGTTACCCCACTGACTAGCCAGTTAGTGTAATATATGACATTTTAGGTCCTTCTGACTGTAAAGGGTTAGCTGGGTAGACTTTTGTGTCAGGAAAGCAATAAGTTATGCTAAAAACAAAATATTTTAGCAGGATGTATTATGATGAAATGTTGAATTAAAAGGGACATTCCAGTAAAAACTTAAACGCACATAAATGAATTACGTTGAATAGAAACATATTTGAAATATACATGCATTAGCAAAAACAATTCTAATATAAATTATCACTGTTACAGTTAGCATTTTTTTCTGCACGTGCATGTGAAGCATAGCTAGATATTCTCAGTCTATTTTAAATACTGCAGCTGCTCAGAATGCCAGTGAGGTTTGTATCATGTCAACATTAATAAATTGAGTCATTACCAAATGGTACAATCACCTTAGGCTCTCTGAGCAAGTGCTGTGTTTAAAATGCTGGTGCACAGTTTATACTTAAAGGGACACTGAACCCAAATTTTTTCTTTCATGATTCAGATAGAGTATGCAAATTTAAGCAACTTTCTAATTTACTCCTATTATCAATTTTTCTTTGTTCTCTTGTTTTCTTTATTTGAAAAAGAAGGCATCTAATCTATTTTTTGGTTCAGAACAATGGAAAGCACTTGTTTATTGGTAGGTGAATTTACCCACCAATCAGCAAGAACAACACAGTGTGTTCACCAAAAATGGGCCGGCATCTAAACTTACATTCTTGCATTTCAAATAAAGATACCAAGAGAATGAAGAAAATTTGATAATAGGAGTAAATTAGAAAGTTGCTTAAAATTGCATGCTCTATCTGAATAACGAAAGAAAAAATTTGGGTTCAGTGTCCCTTTAAATACACTTTTGAAACAGCTATAGCTTTTATTTCAAGCATTTTGGCTAATACATGTATATTACAAAAATTATTCTATTCAAAGCTGAAATGTGTCCATGTGGTTTCCAATTTTGTCTGGAATGTCGCTTTAAATAATAAGGTCAAGGTTATAAAACCCTAGTAAAAAATGGTTTTATGCACCTTTCTTTTGCGTTTGTACACATACCTAGAGGACGTTATCAACAAACCTATTTACCCCTGATGAAACTGTGATTTATTATGCAATCTTGTGGTTTTTTTTAAATGAAGATCAATGAAATAGATTAACTGCTCTGTGAGAATTTACCTTGCTCACAGCTTTTACTGTACATGTGACATAGGACCAAGCTAATTACTGTCACTACTTGTGAAAAACAGGGATGGGCAACACTCGATTTACTGTCATATGCTTGTTGAGTTTGGTGCACAGTAAGTTTACAAAAAAAACACTCACTAGAAGCACGCTTAAAGGATCATGAAACCCAATTTTTTTCTTTCATGATTTAGAAAGAGCATTTAATTTTAAACAACTTTGTAATTTACTTCTATTATCTAATTTGCTTCATTCTCTTGATATCACTTGCTAAAAAGCATATCTAGATATGCTCAGTAGCTGCTGATTGGTTGCTGCACATAAAGGCCTTGTGTGATTGGCTCACACATGTACATTGCTATATCTTCAGCAAAGGATATCTAAAGAATTGAACAAATTGGATAATAGAAGTAAATTGGAAAGTTGCTTAAAATTGTATGCCCTATCTGAACCATGAAAGTTTAATTTTGACTAGACTGTCCCTTTAAAAACACATGCATAAAATGCTTCTTCTCAAAAACTATTTTACATTTAAAAATAAACTATTTTGCATTTAAGACTCTTTAAATTTAAAATATGGTAACATTAATTTTACAGCATGTGACTACCAGTTGTATATCCAGAATTAGTATTTATAAGCAGTTAATGCAAAATCCAACATATAGCTCTGTAGCTGGTAAAAGTCAAACAGGATGAACCCCGCTTCCGTAGGGAAAAGCTGTAGGTTTCTGCACTGCAGACATTAACTCACCATTTTTTCTAGGTTGCTGATTTGGTTGTCAGTTTTCTCCAGTAACTGCTCCTGGTACCTCTTCTTTTTAAGCAGTAGTTTCGCTTTTCTGGAGGAAAAAAAAATGCAAGTCAGATCACAGTCCCTGAATATAACTGGCAACTGTAAACATCACAAAACTTATTGGTCGAGACCGCTATAGTGGCTTAACAGGACAAATATGTTTTCTTCTTCGCTGTGTCTTAAAGGAAAAGTCTAGACCCAATACATCATTTTGATTACTTATTGTTACATGCCAGAGAAGCATTCGGGAACTGGCCTCACGTCTATAAGCTTGCAAGAAGTACCTGAAACATTTAAATATTCAAGGTTTGTAAGGAGCCAAAAATGGCCGTCAATATCTGCCCACCTATTGCGTGTATATTTTGGTATGTTAAGTTTCTCCAATCATGATCGACTCTTAAATAAGTTTTCCTACTCTCACATAACGATTTGTGCATGTGCAATTTGAAATAGCTAACTGAAAAATATCAAACGTGCACTTCTAAACTGTCATACAAGAAAACAGCTAACCGGACAAGAAGAAAGCTGTGGGTGGAGCTTTGGGGCCATTTTCGGCTCTTAGCAAACAATGATTATTTAAAAGTTCATGTACTTCTTACAAGCTTATAGATGTAGAACTGTTACAAGATGTTTATCTGTTTGTAACAATAAGTAATAAAGAATAAGTATTGGGTCTAGACCAGTGATAGCGAACCTTGGCACTCCAGATGTTTCAGAACTACACTTCCCATGATGCTCAACTGGACTTCAGAGTACCTAACTATGGGAAATGTTGTTCTGAAACATCTGGAGTGCCAAAGTCCACCATTACTGGTCTAGACTGTCCTTTTAAGGACAGCATTTAAAATGTATTCTAACAACAAATGTCTGTACCAAAACCTCTTGTTTTTATGTTTGTGAGGTGTGTCACTTAAAGGGACAGTAAACACTTTGAGATTTTGATATAAAAATGTTTAATTATATGATGTAAAACAATATACTTTTATTAGTTAAAAAAAATTAAGAGTTTTTCAATTTTGACAACTGGATAGGCACCTAGCAGGCTTCAAAAACCTGCCTGCTTAATATCTGTTCCTGGTTGGCTTTTTCTATCAGAGATTATCAGATAAGGAACTGTAAAACAATAAGATTTGCCAACATAATGACTGTGCCAAGCCTGGTCTACTCCAGTATCAGCTTTAAATTGTCTCCTCTAAATAAATGAAGTGGTGAGTAGTGTTTGGCTATTGAAAAACAATTGAAGCAAACAAGGTGATAATGCATTCAAAACATGTTCAAACTCTCCCACTATTTTAATTTATTATTATAAAAAATTGAACTTTCATGATTCAGAAAGAGCATACAATTTTAAACAACTTCCTAGTTGACTTTATATTATCAAATTTGCTTTGTTCTCTAGCAATCTTTTGTTAAAATGCTTACCTAGGTAATAGGCTCAGGAGTAGCAATGCACTACTGAGAGCTAGCTGCTGACTGGTGGCTGCAGATATATGCCCCTTGTCATTGGTTTGTGCAAAGTGTTCAGCTAGCTTCCAGTGTTGTATTGCTTCTCCTTCAACAAAAGATACCAAAAGAATGAAGTAAATTTGATAACAGAAGAAAATTAGAAAGTTGTTTAAAATGATATGCTCTACCTGAATCACAAAAGAAAAAGTTTGGGTTTCATGTCCCTTTAAGACTGCAGAAAAAACTTCTAATTGCACCGTGGTTACTGTCCCTTTACTTAAAAGGTACCAGACATGTTGTGCTTTTTGTATAGTTATCTACTGCAGGGCTTGACGAACCAACATGCCAGGGAGTCTATGGCGCCTTAAAAACTAGGTTTGGAATCTAGGTGTTCGAGTCCCTCAGTAGCACTATGAACGCCCCAGTTATCCTGATTAATCCTATAGCAGCAGATGACCTCCGTCCATTCTTCTACGCTGAGGAGCAGTGGAACTAGGCAAGAAAGTTAATGGATCCCTGCAAAGTGCTGCTGTTTCTTCTCTCCTAGTAAAAAGCTCTATATTGTCTCGCTCCTCCACACAACCTGAACCAGGAAATATAAACAGCGAGCTGCTGGGTATTGTAAAAAAACTGCACGCTGATTCAGGTTAGATGGCCAATGACAATTTAGCCTCTTGGGGCTCACAAAATTAGAGACATGCTGCATGGGGACCTAATACTGTGTAGGACGGTTGCTTTAATTACCAGAGCTCCAAAATGTCAAACAAACTGCTCCATCCCTACAGGAGATGAGTTTTGCTCACTGTATGCGTCCCCCAGATTAGCCTCAGTGGTACACACAGGAGCAGGAGGGAGGTCATACACAAATGTCCACAGGGAGTGAGAGGAGGTTCTTTCCCCTCCCTCTCTTGTGCTGGTATTGGGACACGTGCAGCCCAGGCTTCAAACATCCAGTGCTATTAGAGCCAGCTTATGGCTGGGAGCTAGTCTGCTTCATCCCACTGACCCCTGCTTTTAGCCACAGAATATCCACGCCCCTATCAGTATGACTCATCCATTCAACGCTAAAGACTCTGCCCACTCACCCCTATCATGTTTGGAGCTGCCCTGAATAGTACTTTAAAAAGAGAGAAAGAGAGAAAGAGAGAAAGAAAGAAAGAAAGAAAGAAAGAAAGAAAGAAAGAAAGAGAGAAAGAGAGAAAGAGAAAAAGAGAGAAAGAAAGAAAGAGAGAAAAAGAGAAAAAGAGAGAAAGAGAGAAAGAGAGAAAGAAAGAGAAAAAGAGAAAAAGAGAGAAAGAGAAAAAGAAAGAGAAAAAGAAAGAAAGAGAGACACAGACACAGAGAGAGAGACAGAGACAGAGAGAGAGACAGAGAGAGACACAGAGAGAGAGAGACACAGAGAGAGAGAGAGACACAGAGAGAGAGAGAGAGAGAGAGAGAGAGAGAGAGAGAGACACACAGAGAGAGAGAGAGAGAGAGAGAGAGAGAGAGACAGAGAGAGACAGAGAGACAGAGAGAGAGAGAGACACAGAGACAGAGAGAGAGAGAGACACACAGAGACAGAGACAGAGAGAGAGAGAGACACACAGAGACAGAGAGACAGAGAGACAGAGAGACAGAGACAGAGAGAGAGAGAGAGAGAGAGAGAGAGATTCTTACTCTTTCTTGCCATCATGCAGCAGTTGCTTGGCCACTTCCCTCTCACGCTGCAGCTGGAGTGTGATTCTCTTTTGGTACTGCTTCAGTTTATCTCGCTGCTGCTTCAGTTGCTGTAAGGAAACAAAACGTATACTTTTACTTACAAAATCATTAATACAAAAGGCAACACACACTCTTAACAGGACCTTAAAGGGACAGATGATACAGATAGGGCATGCAATCTAATCTCAGCACATTTTGACAGGTTTTGACAGCTAGAGGACATTAGTTGATGTGTGCCATATAGATAATATTGTGCTTACGCCCATGGAGTTACCTAGGAGTCAGTACTGATTGGCTAAAATGCATGTCTGTCAAAAGGACTGAAATAAGGGGGAGTTCTGTCGAGAACTCCAATTCATCAAAAACTCCAATCAGACGTCACTTCCGGTGACTCTTATTTTAATATTTGTTTTGCCTCTGTCTGGGGGGCCACTGCAGACCCTTTGGCATACACCCCAGGCGGAGGGAAAATAGATAGTGAAGATAGGCGATTAGAGGGCCTATCTTATTGGTTGTAAATCCTGTCACTTACTGGACACAGACCAATCAGATGTATGGAAATTCCAGAAGTGATATCAGATTGGAGTTTTTGATGTATTGGAGTTCTCGACAGAACACCGGCAGTCTGCAGAAGTTTAGACACAAGGTAATCACAGAGGTAAAACGTGTATTATTATTATAACTGTGTTGGTTCTGCAAAACTGGGGAATCGGCAATAAAGGGATTATCTATTTTTTCAAACAATAAAAATTCTGAAGTAGACTGTCCCTTTAATGTTATTTGTTAAAGGAAAAAAATATATATAATTTTGTACGAGTTATATGAATGTTCTCTCTGAGTTGTACTAGTGGAAAAGATATACTCACGTCTGATTTATTGGGACTAAATCTTGTGAGGAAGAAGGACGGAAAGAAAAAGGATTCTCAGGATTTTAATGGACCCAATGTAATTCAACAATACTAGATGTATATGTGGTTTAGAAGATCGATGTACACTATCTCTAAGGCTTTGTAACGCTCAAACTTTTGTATTCTTACTCTGCTGTACAATCAGAAATGTATCCAATAAATATGATTTAAACATAAAGCGATAGCAAACACCTTGTAATCACAAGACCTTTCTGTTATCTTGCTATGGAATTATATATTTATATATCAGCCAAGTCTAAACATTTTTTTTTTTTTTTAAATCAATTTTTATTGAAGTCATAAACAAATACAACATAAGGAATGCGTCCTAAAACAATGACAGATAAAAAGGTATACAGTGCTATTACAGAGATATTGCCAGGTCCACTAATACAGGTTATTCCTACCTACAATACAATTGTGAGATTAAAAAGAAGTACGTATATGCAATGGCAATGAGGCCAACTTAGGCCAGAAAGATATGTAAAAGTAATATTATGAACCAATTTATCTAAAGCGTTAGCAGGGGATTTGGACTCTCTACAATGAGACTTCAGTTTTGTAGTATAATATCATAGAAAAATAATACTGGGCCCCACATAGAAAATAAAGATTAGGATATCTATTTGAATAGAATTAGAGCAAGGGGGGGTTGGCTTTATGGTTTTTTGGGGGGGAGGGGAATATAGCGGGCGAGAGCCGCTCTAAATAAGGTGAGGGGGGGGGGGGGGTGGGAGGGCGGAGCCAGTCAGGATGTCAAACTAGTAAGCTCTTTCTGGCCTCTGAGCTTTCAATATAAAATATAAGAAAGGTTGTCTCCCATTTATACTATGAGTAAAGCTGAAAAACTGAGAAATGTGTTGTTTTCTTTAACAATAGAAGCACTAAAGCACTAAGGGAACATGGTATATATAAATTTAGCAATAAGTAGTTCGTACCTATGTAAGATGCAATGAAGCCTGACATCGTAGGATAGGCCAAGTAGCATGTACAACTTATATTTACCACTGCGATATCTTTAGGGATATACTCACACACAGATGTAATAGGAAATAGAATAGAAGAAGCTAAGGTAAAATAGGGCTCCTTCAAACATATATACCGCACATAGCTATGACTACGAGAGTCTAGTTATCCATGGAAGTGTAGTTGCTATATTATAAATCAGTCCTACCTCATGTAAGCGGAACAAAATTTTTAGATGAGTCGGTGGTAAAACCGAACTAGGTAGAATAAACAGTAATACACATAGGCAAAGGTATGATGTTGTAGCTGTGTGCAAGGTTATCCGTCTTACTATAAATAAGATTAGCACACTTAATAGTGAGGAGACAATACCGCTTTCAGCCTGGAGATAGTAAATGTCAATGAGCGTTAGTAACTAGCATGCCCTTTTAACTAATAGCCTGACATATACTCTACATACAACGTCAAAGTGCCATTAACCAAATGGCTACATAAGCGGCCCTTAGTACAAGATGCAATGTGTAAGACTCCAGTAATCTAATGATCTATCCTATACCAGATTTCTAATTATATATAATCAGGAGGCCATTTGACAACTAATAAAACAGCCAGCTGAATATTAGACGTGCTAAATAATTTGTAGAACTATATGTAAGTGAAATAAGCACAGGCCTGATTAGTAAGTACTATCAACCACTACTTCAGTAGGTGGACTGATCATAATGTTTGGGTGAGAATTAGAACTGATCCAGTTAGAGTAAATATATACACACATATACATTTACACATATATACACATATGTAAGGTAATAATCATCACTTAGTCTGCTTTCTCTGAAACATATATAGATACACAACTAAGCCTGTCACAGATAGATATAGAGATAAAACTTAGGAACACATACATATCAACATAGGTTCATAAGAGCAACATAAAAAAAGGAGGAACATGAGGAATCTATACAGTAGTGGTTCAATAAAAAAAAGAGTACAATATGCTCAGGAATTTAACTTATTAATGTAAATGAGAGATGTGGGGATGTGTCACTAGATCGTATATCTAATGTGAGTTGGTATAGACAGCATTGCGCTACTGAGTTTCCAGCAGGTATATATGGGAATATAGGGTACATCAGACAGCTAAATATATTCTAGTGCTATAGAATAGACTAATGCGGAATCCAAACTAGGCTATTATGATAGGGCTGAGGTTTCACTGTCATTTAACATAGCTATCACCCCCAGTAAGAGAAAATAATACTCTAGAGGACTAAAACAGTATATGTAAATGAACAGTGGTGCTATTGTAATACATATTAAAAAGTGCTAGCTTTTTATAATTAGTAGAAACCTGCAGTAGATTGTACATGAGTAGAGAACATACTACACTATAGCATTCATGGAGGGTCTCCCTTCGTGTAACGTGCAAACAATGTTAAGGGTTTAAAAGTAGGCAGGTATGAAATACGTCCTCCACTAGTGCACCAGGAGTGATACAATAATAATAATAAAAAAAAGAAATAGTGTGATAACAGCTTTTCGGATTAACATACTAGGGGATAGCTGTTATGAGAGGAGACAGTTCTGTTGTGCAAATCTAGATCTCCCGCGCATTATTAAATGGCTATGAACTGTGTACAGTGACACAAACATCCAAAAATACACAGGGTGAGCATATGTAAAGTTAGGAGATCCTAAATGTAAAGTCTTGATCATAAATAGGCTAGCAAACGTCAAGCCAAAGATATAACAGGAAACTTATGAGAGAAAAACAAAACAACAAAAACATAACGTTGTAGGTGGAAGATAAAGTACTTCAATATATTGAGAACTAAAGACTCTCATTTACTGTAAGGTGTCCCTCTGCTTCATCCAATGCCCACCAACTTGCGAGAGGAGTAGTGCTCATATCCAGCTTGTCGCCGGCAGTGCCATAAGGTCTGACTGACCTCAGGGGGAAAACCATCCGCAGCCCTCCCAGGCATGGCAGTTAGAAAAGCCTCGCAATCTACAAACAGAGCCTCAGTGAGCAGCTTTGACTCAACACAAGAGCTGTCAGTAAGGGGATCAAGCTCCGGTATCAAAATTCTTACAGGATCCGACCATAGCCTTGCTGGTGAGTCCGTTAGGTTACTACCAGTGTGAGTAAACATTGAGACGAGTAGAGTCCCAGCTTCCCACTGCCGAGCACTTGTCTCTTCTTCTTTAGCGGTAGTGGGCTGCAGAGAGCTTAGTTGATTGCAGCGTTCCGTTGATTCTGCTCTATGGGGCTCAAGACGTCGTCTAACTGCACTGTGCGCGTTCTCCGGGTATTGAGATATATCGCAACTCACATGTGGTGCGTCCGGTATACATCCTCTAGTAGTGTCCACAGCCCTACTTGCTGTCGGCGCATCTTGGTTCCGGTTCATAGCTGCTCCAAGCACTGTAACGAGTTCGCACTGATGAGCATCCAAAGTGGACATCATGTTGTGCAACATAGCTATAACTTGCCTCTCCATAGTGTAGTATACGGCTAAGTCTCCAATATGAGCAAGAGTGTGCAGTTCTTTAAGATGGCGGTTTACCCCATTCAGTTATTATAGTAGGCCAAAAAGATTCTTGTACCGATGTGGTGTCTATCACTATGTTTTCAGTATCATTGAAACGTTAGTTCTACACTCCAGGGCTTAATGAAAAATAAAACTTAGCATAAGATTCCTCAATATAATGAGATATTTAGACAAACATCAGGAGCTCTAGAAAGATGCATCTTGCTGCTTCGGCAGTTTAACATGTTAACATTTTTACTGCAGTAGTTTTTCAAAAGCTAAACTCCAACCACCACTAAACATTTTATATAAAAATCTCAGTGTGTTTACTGTCCCTTTTAACACATCTTGATATTTGCAAATCAAATCACATTCACATACATGGTTTAGGCAATATAAGCAGCATTATGAAATGAAACCTAAGTCAACAGAAACTTTGTCTGTGATTTGTTTAAATATTAGAAGGAAAAAAAAGCAAATGTTTAAATAAAATAAATATTTAAACAAATTGACACTTTAACTATGTGAAATTAAACTGGAAGCAAAGGTGACATTCGCTTGAGGACCACCCCCATAAGAATACAAACTTAAAGGGACAATATACACTCATTTTCATATAACTGCATGTAATAGACACCACTATAAAGAATAAGATGCACAGATACTGATATAAAAATCCAGTATAAAACTGTTTAAAAACTTACTTAGAAGCTTTCAGTTTAGCTCTGTTGAAAAGGTAGATGGAAAGCCCACTGCAAGTGGGAAATAAGACACTTCCCCCCCTCCCCCTTCTTTTGCATATGAAAAGACCCTTTACACAAACAGGAGCAAGCTGGAGAAGGTAGCTGACGGTATTCAAATAAAACTTTGGGGCTTGGTTAGGAGTCTGAAAATCAGAGCAATGTTATTTAAAAATAAGCAAAACTAAACATTTTTTTTTTTTTAAACTTCAAGGGGTATATAAATAGATAATCTACAAAACATTTATGCAAATAAAAAATGAGTGTATAATGTCCCTTTAAATCCACCTATCCCATACTGACTCAGCAACCGCCCATATCCCATCTCTTCCTCTTTTATCTCCTGGCTTCTACATTTTATCACTCCTTATAGCCTCTACTTGCTTCCCTATAAGATCTCTCAACATGATGTCATAGCATACAAGACTCATCCATATATCAAGTAAAGAGACTGAAATTAAAAGCTCAGGTTATCAGACTTCAGAGTCTACTGTACATAAGTCAGCTTCACAATGTACGGGCCAAGGACAAGTCAACAAAGTACTAAACAACACATATATATATATATATATATATATATATATATATATATATATATATACACCCCAACGTATGGCGTCTACAGCTGTATCAGCATTGTACCATGTATAATTTAAAAGTTATCGAGTCAGTAGATTTTAACAAAAGCCTCAAGTCCCTTTAAATCAGGGCTACCCAAACTATAGTCCAAGGGCCACATCCAAAGCTCCAAGCATTTTTGTAGGATTCTATGTACTTCTGAGCAGAAAACTAGTCATTTGTATGAAGTAATAATAATTAATTTACTACATCATTTTAAAAAGAAAAAAAAACTAATTTGAATTTTAAGGAGTTCTATTTAGCATAGATGTGTGTGTAATAGAAGTCCTGGCCTATCCTACAGTGAGTGACCGGTAGTCCCTACAAAAACGTATAGACATCCTGCGGTAAAGGATGTGCTTAGAGCATTAATAAATAGGAATGAGGGAAGAAGTGAGAAACAATGGAAGGCAATAGAAGAGGGTTATGCCAGTGGCACAGTATATGTTGTCCATTTAAAACAAAGACATTTCATAAACTCTAAGGAGGGCTGTGACAGATTAACGGATGTGAATACTGGATTATAGGTTTCTTGGTCTAGGTGTGAGTAGTGTTTCCAGAGAAGAGGATTACCAGATAATACTTTCTAACCTTTAGCTCAAGCTTCAGTGCTGGGGGTAGGGAACAAGGAAATGTGCAGATCGAGCACATTAACTATGTTCTAAAACTACAATGAGAAGCTAGGAGAGGCTATATGGGTGTGACAAGGCATGACTACGTGGATTGTTGCATTGTTATAGGCAAAGAATAAAAACTGAAAACAGTTCTGTCTCTGACAGAGCAGCCCTTGTTCAGATCAGTTATCTCTAATGAAACCTCCTGTAGCTTGCCCTGGGAGTGTCACTAGCAATACATAATCAATGATAAAGACAGGTGTTTAAACCTAGTAGGTTTCTAATTGGAATGATTATAAATGTGCGATCAATCTTTATTTATGAAAAATTATACCTTTAAAATACACAGAAAGAAATGCAGAGCAAGCATTGTCATTTGAATAGCTGCTTTTGTCAGTTGAAACCACATCCTATACTGAAAATATGAATGTTTGTATGCTATGTAGAAAAGATATGTAAACAGGAGATTGTGTAAATTAACCTCCCAGTGGTGGTGGTAAAGAGAGAGATTCTTGTATCTGAAATAGCTAGTTTTGCTCATTGAACTCTCCCAGTCTTAATTAGCATTTCAATACCTAACCATTAGAGATAACATGACCATGCTCTTTCAGCAGGGCCAGCCCATTTACATTGGCATATCCTTGAGAATGAGTAAAACAGCTATTTCAAATACAAAAATCAAGTTGAAGGAACAATTTCCAATACATTTAATAATCTTTAGTAAGTGTAACAAACCATTTGGAAAGCATTAAGGGAAAAAAACATTTTGCAGTACAGTGTTCCTTTATTTAAAGGGACATGAAACCAAAAAGTTTTATTTCATGATTCAGATAAGGCATGCAATCTTAAACAACTTTCCAATTTATTTTTGTTATTGAATTTGCTACAATCTCTTGGTGTCGTTTGTTGAAGGAGCAGCAATTTAGTAATGCGAGAGCCTACCTATGTATGCATTTCAACAAAGGATAGCAAGATTGAAAAGAAAATTGGAATGTTGGTTAAAATTGGATTCTCTATCTGAATCATCAAAGTTTAATTTTGATTTTACCATCCGTATATTCTGAATGCCTCCTACATTTTATAAACCATTTGTCACCCCTGACATGCAGCAAGCTTGGTCACAGAATGGGTACTGTTATTTCCCTGTTGCTTTCCTCCTATTGCTTTGTGTAATATTTTCCTGGAATTTGATGTGATTGCTTGGGACCAAATAGTCTTTGGGGTAAGGGGTCTGGAGACTGTTTGACTCAATGCAGTAGGACTATTTATTGCTAGGAAAATAACAGTTACCTTTCTGGTGTACTGCAAAAGTCCACGTGGGAATTGTTTTTTGCAACGTCAGGTCTATAATCGCTAATATTATCAATAGCATTGTGAAGTATGGACCTCAAGTGATATTTGTATTACTGTTCTGAATAGCTTGAGTAGTGAAAGTCAGATCCTTACAAGCCCCCTGCAAATATTTTTTTTTATTATGTTTCTGTATTTAGAAGAAAACTAATTCTGACAACCCATATTATGCTCTGTACTACCATGCAATGTAATCCATACAGCTAGATTTATTACTGCCCTACTGTTCCACTGACGGTCCTCTATACCAGTGTAAAAAAAACTTTATCCAATATGTAGAAACCAGCAGTATCCCCAGATAGATGCAAATGCAGTTGCAGACAAGAGCTCACTGCTATCTCTCAAGTACATCCAACAAACATCATGTCAACAGCACTCGCTTAGTAATATTCACCTTTATTCAGGGGTCATTTTCAGGGTACAAACAAGCAACGTTTTGGGCTGTACACCCTTAGTCATGACTAAGGGGTCGATTTATCAAAGGCTTCACAAGCCTTTCGACCCCATACGACTGCAGGTTCTCACAAGAGAACCTGCACGCCGTATTTAACAAGCAGCGGTCATCAGACTGCTGCTTTCCTAACCTTTCGCCACCTCTAAAGTGTCGAATTTCAATCTCCCCGGTATAGTCCGACTGGGGAGATTGACAGCTCCTGCCTGTGCGTGATTGGCTGTGCGCGGGCAGGAGGCAGGATTGCACGCAAGCGCAAAATAGCGCTTGTGTGCATTGCTGAATTCCGTCAGAGGAATTCAGCCCGCCAGAGGCGAGCTGCGGCGGACAGGGGTGCATATGTGCGCCATTGTCCACCTCAGCTTGATAAATCGCCCCCTTAGGGTGTACAACCTGAAACGTTGCTTGTCTGTACCCTGACAATTACCCCTCAATAAAGGTGAATATTACTAAGCAAGTGCTGTGGACATGATGTTTGTTGAAATTCCTCTATACCAGCAGCATATACATTTCAGAATGACCTACACAAAGAATTGACCCATACATTATCCAAACACTTCCTGATTAGTCAATTTTCTTCATACAATACCACAGCTATCAACAGCAATACTCCACTGAACCATAGAACTTTCCATGCTATATAAACTGATATCATACTCCGGTACCATGGGCAAGAAAAGAACCAATTTAAATTATACAAATACACACACAGATGGATCGGTGTTCTGAGTAAATTATGGACTTTAAAATCCTGTTTCATGACAGATTACTAACAATTATGTAATATTGTAGAGCTGCAACAACTAATCGATTATGAAAATAGTCGTCAACGAATCTCATAATCGATTAGTTGGTATGCAATGAGTTGCTCTGTGCACGCTCTGTGCACGGCACCAGCTGCTTCACTCCAATGAGCTCCTGCACATGGTATTGTGTTTAATGGTTATGCCTTTAGCCCAAAGGACGTCTACAGACGCTTACTTTTCACTTTTTCAGGACAGTATAAATGTACAACTACTCCTGGCTTATGTGCAACCCAGAAATAAAATCGGAGTCATCATTTGGATTGTTTGTATTAAATCAGGTGATTTGGGACTATGCTTTGCATGATATAGTCCCGAGCTTGTTATTTTCATCTAGCCCTAGATTGATGGGTTTTGTTATTTAAATTGATGGGCACTATTATTTGTTTGCACAATTATTATCTGATACTGATTATATGTACTGTATAGATAAATGTGTAAGGCTTTGTCCTGTTAGCGCTTTTGAATTTTCTTGTTTTTTTATATTTTTAATTGTAATGCGTACCAAATTTAACCTCTATAAGTATATATCTGTTATTTTAAGAGCTGACTAGATATTTTCCACTAACCTTATAGCTGGTTATTTACCATTGCATATAGATACTAAAGATATTTTTATGCTATAATGAAGTCTGGGCTTACTTTATTTAGAGGCCCCTTGCATTGGTGAAGAGCTAACAAAGATAACTAGCCCACCTTGGTGAAATTGACAAAACCCTACTTATGCATCTCAGGCACCTCAACACCATCTGAGGGCCTCTTCTGTGCTGAAGGCAACATAGCTTGCAAACAGAGAGCCAGCCTCAGCCAGGAGCATATGTGGTCATGTTGACATTTTTGCATTTGAATGAGTAAATAACAGAATGTTATAAAGCAGTGATAATTCTACCACTTTTGAAACAGGTCAAGGTTTTTTTATTTTTTTTATTTTGGTTAATACCGGTCACTGAAAATGAGGAAGACATAGAAGAAATAGATACTCCTCCATCCCCTCCCTTCCAGTAATTACTAACACTTGGCTGCCAAGTCTTAAAGCAACCTAGTACTCAAGGATTGTTGTCATCTAAATGTATTACATAAGAAAATATAATGTAAAAACTAATTAAAATTGAAAACAATATGCCATTATAAGTTGTGCATGGTATATTACTAATTACTAGTATTCATTGGCACTAAAGTTCAGTGAACATTAGCAGGAAGTACCAGCCAACCAATGAGAATTAATAGGAAGTACTTATCAGCCAATGAGCATTATTAGGAGACAATTTCAATTTAAATGTAAAAAGCTTTTATTTCACATTTTTTGAAATGCTGAAAGGACCTTTATTTGCCTGCGAGATTATGCCGAGCTGAGCACCTTCGGCCACCCATGGCAAAACACTATCTTCTCACTGAGGGACTATTGGCTAACAGATGAAAACATCACCTCAATAAAAAAAATAGCGTATTGCTGTGGGCAGCCGGAAGCACTCAGCTCAGCATAAACTTGAGGCAAATAAAGGTACTTTCAGCATGAATTTTTTTTATACTTCACGACTTAAAGTCCCCTTTATTTATAACACTGGTAAATCCTAGTGTTTCAAAAACTCTAGGATTTACCATCACTTTAATATACTTTTACCTCTATGAATACCTGTAACTAAGCCGCTGCAGACTCTCCCTTATCTCAGTGCTTTTTACAATCTTGCATTTTAGCCAATTAGGGCTGGCTCTTGCATAACCATTATAATTTGCCACAGGAGTGAGCACAATGTTATCTATATGGCACACACAAACTAGCACTGTCTAGCTGTTGTGCAATATTTAAAAAGCTAATAAAGAGCAAGGGGCAGCCTGCAGGGACTTATAAACAGACAATCTTAGAAGTTATAAAGTATATTAATAAAACAATGTTTGTTATGCAAAGCTGGGGAATGGGTAGTTAAGGCGTTATCTATCTTTTTAAACAATAAAAAAAATAAAAGTAGACTGTGCCTTTAATAAATGAAAACACACAGTGTATATGGTTGGTTTGAGGAGCAAATGATGCACAATGAATGTATGGTTGTAGATTGCATGGTAGTATGTTTAATGAGGTAGGATGCACCAAGATGGTGATGCAAATTCTGCACAGAAATATATGGTAAGCAAGGCAAGTTACCCACATGTGTTTGGCACCCTTTCTGCAGAAACAATAACACAAATATAGATGCTCTTATCATCTGCAACAATGCAGTCACAACAATGTAGTGTTAATAATACAAGTTACGCTCAGGTGCTGCAGGGTTATGGATGCAGGTTATGTCAGGTACTGCAGGGAACAGTGACATAGGTTATGTTCAGGTGCTTTAGGTACAGTGACTCAGGTTACAGTCAGGTGCTTTAGGTACAGTGAAGCAAGTTACATTCCAGTGATGCAGTTTATAGTGACACTGATTATGCCAGGTGCTGCAGGGTATAGTGACATAGGTTATATCAGGTGCTGCAGGGAGTAGTGACATGGGTTATATCAGGTGCTGCAGAGTATAGTGACATTAGGTCATTTAGCTATAGTGATGCAGGTTACATTCCGGTGATGCAGTTTATAGTGACACAGATTATGTCAGGTCATGTTGGGTACAGTGACAGATTATGTCAGTTCATGCAGGGGACATAGATTATGTCAGGTGATGCTGGGTACAGTGACAAAGGTTACATTCGGGTGCTTTAGGTACAGTGACACAGGTTACAGTCAGGTGTTTTTGGTACAGTGACGCAGGTTACAGTCAGGTGCTTTAGGTACAGTGACGCAGGTTACAGTCAGGTGCTTTAGCTAAAGTAACAGAGGTTGCATTCAGGTGCTTTATGTACAGTAACGCAGGTTACAGTCAGGTGCTTTAGGTACAGTGACTCAGGTTACATTCAGGTGCTTTAGGTACAGTAACACAGGTTACATTCCGGTGCTTTAAGTACAGTAACAGAGGTTACATTTAAGTGCTTTAGGTACAGTAACGCAGGTTACATTCCGGTGCTTTAGGTACAGTAACAGAGGTTACATTCAAGTGCTTTAGGTACAGTAACACAGGTTACAGTCAGGTGCTTTAGGTACAGTGACGCAGGTTACAGTCAGGTGCTTTAGCTAAAGTAACAGAGGTTGCATTCAGGTGCTTTATGTACAGTAACGCAGGTTACAGTCAGGTGCTTTAGGTACAGTGACTCAGGTTACATTCAGGTGCTTTAGGTACAGTAACACAGGTTACATTCCGGTGCTTTAGGTACAGTAACAGAGGTTACATTTAAGTGTTTTAGTTACAGTAACACAGGTTATAGTCAGGTGCTTTAGGTAGAGTGATGCAGGTTACAGTCAGGTGCTTTAGGTACAGTGATGCAGGTTACAGTCAGGTGCTTTAGGTACAGTAACACAGGTTACAGTCAGGTGCTTTAGGTACAGTAACGCAGGATACAGTCAGGTGCTTTAGGTACAGTAACACAGGTTACAGTCAGGTGCTTTAGGTAGAGTGATGCAGGTTACAGTCAGGTGCTTTAGGTACAGTGACGCAGGTTACAGTCAGGTGCTTTAGGAACAGTGATGTAGGTTATAGTCAGGTGCTTTAGGTACAGTAACAGGTTACAGTCAGGTGCTTTAGGTACAGTGACGTAGGTTACAGTCAGATGCTTTAGGTACAGTAACAGGTTACAGTCAGGTGCTTTAGGTAGCGTGATGCAGGTTACAGTCAGGTGCTTTAGGTACAGTGACGCAGGTTACAGTCAGGTGCTTTAGGTACAGTGATGTAGGTTACAGTCAGGTGCTTTAGGTACAGTAACACAGGTTACAGTCAGGTGCTTTAGGTACAGTAACGCAGGTTACAGTCAGGTGCTTTAGGTACAGTAACGCAGGTTACAGTCAGGTGCTTTAGGTAGAGTGATGCAGGTTACAGTCAGGTGCTTTAGGTACAGTGACGCAGGTTACAGTCAGGTGCTTTAGGAACAGTGATGTAGGTTATAGTCAGGTGCTTTAGGTACAGTAACAGGTTACAGTCAGGTGCTTTAGGTACAGTGACGTAGGTTACAGTCAGGTGCTTTAGGTACAGTGACGCAGGTTACAGTCAGGTGCTTTTGGTACAGTAACGCAGATTACAGTCAGGTGCTTTACGTACAGTGATGCAGGTTACAGTCAGGTGCTTTAAGTACAGTGATGCAGGTTACAGTCAGGTGCTTTAGGTACAGTGATGCAGGTTACAGTCAGGTGCTTTAGGTACAGTGATGCAGGTTACATTCAGGTGCTTTAGGTACAGTGATGCAGGTTACAGTCAGGTGCTTTAGGTACAGTGATGCAGGTTACATTCAGGTGCTTTAGGTACAGTAACGCAGATTACAGTCAGGTGCTTTAGGTACAGTGATGCAGGTTAGTCAGGTACTTTAGGTAAAGTGACGCAGGTTACAGTCTGGTGCTGAAGAATTTGTAAGGCAGACTACATTCTGATGGTATACGCTTACCGATGTACATTACTCATTCAATGTAAATGCACTTAGGTTGTGTAGGGTGGTGTTTCTCAACAACAGTCCTTAATATACCCCTCACAGGACAGATTTTAGTGATATCTTAACTAAAGCTCAGGTGAAAAGCATCTGACCAGTAACCATGGTTACTAACCTACTCTACCCCATCATACGATTATTTCACCAGTGCTCTAGTTCAGATATCATGAACATCTGGCCTGTTAGGGGCACTTGAGAAACTGTGTAGGGTTCTACTGTGTGAAATTGCTCTCTGGTGGTTTAGGATTGTGTGGCAAGTTACCCTTGGAAGGCAGTGAAGCAGATTATAAATGGGGAAGATTACATTTTTGGGAAAAAGCATATTGAGGTAGCTTACACATGAACTGAAGTGAGAGATAGCGTTAGTGAAACATGTTATGTGTAAATGATTAATAAATCAATTATCAACTCAAGGTGTAAGCATGATAGACAAGCTTTACAAAGAGAATGTGTTAAGTCAGTAGATCAGGATTCAATGGGGGAGCAGTAGAGTTCGTGGCTAGGGCAGTTGTAAAGAAGGTTCTTATGGGGGTGAAGGGTCAGTGGTAGTACAACTGATACATTAGAATGGTGTGACAAGATAGTTTGCTCTCCCATTACAAAAAGGGTGTGTATAGCCTGAGTGTTCGTGTCTTCTCTCACCAGCACAGCCTTGTCTTGCTCGGTAACCCGGCTCCGTCTCTTCCGGGTAAAAAGGTTCCCCATTTCGATCCCAGGTCTCCCACATCCCCCTCCCGGCCACGGCCTCTAGTCTGGAATCCCCGCCCGGTCTTTACCGGCTTCCGTACCATAAGTCGGATGGAGCAATCGCTAGCAGATGTAGTGGCATGATGGGAAATGTAGTTCTAGGATGTTTGCTGTTAAGGTATAGTTACGCTGTTGTAATCGATACATAAATATAATGTAACAACTTTTTGAAAGTATATCAATTAATATATAGATATGTAGTTGCGAACAGGGTTGTTCTTACACTAAAAAATAATAATACTTAAGTGAAATGTCAAGTAAATCAAATCAAAGATTATTTTTTTTCGAAACAATTAACTGAACAATTTCACATCCCTGTGTTGACTTGACTCTGGCTTGCAGTTTAGATTTATTATCATTTAAAGTTACTTTTTAGCGAGTTTAGTTACCCACACCAATACTATATTTAAGCTAACCAAGAAAGAAATTGCATCTATTTTACAAAATTACAAAGAAATCCAACAATTGAAAAAGCCACACCCTGAATGATATATATATATATATATATATATGTGTGTGTGTGTGGTTTTTTTTTTTTATGTCGTCTGTAGTGTATATAAATCATCTAGCCTTGCGTAAAACACACTTTAAGGTTGATTACAAGTGGAGTGCAAAAATATATAGCGCTTTTGAGTGCCACTGCCGGCCGCACTCAAGTTAAATCAATAGCACTCTTATTTTTGCATAAAATTGAAAGTACAGTAAAAGGGTTTTCAGAAACAGTTCACTGTATCTAAACTATAATCACGTTTGTAACGCGTCCGTCGCCGTCTGCAGTTGCACGCGCATCCTCAAAGGAATGTTGGATGCGAGCGCAGCCGCCTTAGACGAGACAGCTTCAGGATCTCCAACTCTCAGCTGTAACATAACAGCTGAGAGCTGGAGCTCCTGAAGCTTCAGGCATCTGCCGCATTTGGAGCCGCAGCGCAATCGGTGCTCCGCCTCCATATGAGGCCAGATGCCTGAGTGTTACAGACGGTGACACTATGTGTCAACATCTGTAACAATCTTCTGCTGGTGCCGACGGGAGGTGTGGACGGTTCAGCAGGGAAGGGGAGGGAGTGGCCTAATACACACAAAAAAAGGACAGGGGGAGAGAGAGCAAAAGAGAGTGAGAGCAAAAGAGAGGGAAGAGAGAGCAAAAGAGAGGGGGAGAGAGAGAGAGCAAAAGAGAGGGGGAAGAGAGAGCAAAAGAGAGGGGGGGAGAGAGCAAAAGAGAGGGGGAAGGGAGAGAGAGCAAAAGAGAGGGGGAAGAGAGAGCAAAAGAGAGGGGGAAGAGAGAGCAAAAGAGAGGGGGAAGAGAGAGCAAAAGAGAGGGGAGAGAGAGCAAAAGAGAGGGGGAAGAGAGAGAGCAAAAGAGAGCGGGAAGAGAGTGAGAGCAAAAGAGAGGGGAGAGAACCAAAAGAGAGGGAGAGCAAAAGAGAGGGGGAAGAGAGAGCTCAAAAGAGAGGGGAGAGAGGGCAAAAGAGAGAGGGGAGAGAGAGCAAAAGAGAGGGGAGAGAGAGAGAGCAAAAGAGAGGGGAGAGAGAGAGGGGGGGGAGAGAGAGCAAAAGAGAGGGGGGAGAAGGAGAGCCAAAAGAGAGGGGAGGGAGAGCCAAAAGAGAGGGGAGGGAGACCAAAAGAGAGGGGGGGGAGTGAGAGCAAAAGAGAGGGGAGAGGGAGAGCAAAAGAGGAGGAGGAGAGACAGCAAAAGAGAGAGGAGAGACAGCAAAAGGGGGGTAGAGAGAGCAAAAGAGGGGGGAGAGAGAGCAAAAGAGAGGGGAGAGAACAAAAGAGAGGGAGAGCAAAAGAGAGGGGGAAGAGAGAGCGCAAAAGAGAGGGGAGAGAGAGAGCAAAAGAGAGAGGGGAGAAAGAGCAAAAGAGAGGGGAGAGAGAGAGCAAAAGAGAGAGGGGAGAAAGAGCAAAAGAGAGGGGGGGAGAGAGAGAGCAAAAGAGAGGGGAGAGAGAGAGCAAAAGAGAGGGGGGAGAGAGAGCAAAAGAGAGGGGGGAGAGAGAGAGCAAAAGAGAGGGGGAAGAGAGAGAGCAAAAGAGAGCGGGAAGAGAGTGAGAGCAAAAGAGAGGGGAGAGAACCAAAAGAGAGGGAGAGCAAAAGAGAGGGGGAAGAGAGAGCTCAAAAGAGAGGGGAGAGAGGGCAAAAGAGAGAGGGGAGAGAGAGCAAAAGAGAGGGGAGAGAGAGAGAGCAAAAGAGAGGGGAGAGAGAGAGGGGGGGAGAGAGAGCAAAAGAGAGGGGGGAGAAGGAGAGCCAAAAGAGAGGGGAGGGAGAGCCAAAAGAGAGGGGAGGGAGACCAAAAGAGAGGGGGGAGAGTGAGAGCAAAAGAGAGGGGAGAGGGAGAGCAAAAGAGGAGGAGGAGAGACAGCAAAAGAGAGAGGAGAGACAGCAAAAGGGGGGTAGAGAGAGCTAAAGAGGGGGGAGAGAGAGCAAAAGAGAGGGGAGAGAACAAAAGAGAGGGAGAGCAAAAGAGAGGGGGAAGAGAGAGCGCAAAAGAGAGGGGAGAGAGAGAGCAAAAGAGAGAGGGGAGAAAGAGCAAAAGAGAGGGGGGAGAGAGAGAGCAAAAGAGAGGGGAGAGAGAGAGCAAAAGAGAGGGG
The DNA here is from genome assembly GCF_027579735.1 of Bombina bombina. Lineage (NCBI taxonomy): Eukaryota > Metazoa > Chordata > Amphibia > Anura > Bombinatoridae > Bombina > Bombina bombina. The sequence goes on along the minus strand of NC_069499.1, from coordinate 1,466,176,865 downwards.
GGAGAGAGAGCAAAAGAGAGGGGGGAGAGAGAGAGCAAAAGAGAGGGGGGAGAGAGAGAGCAAAAGAGAGGGGGGAGAGAGAGAGCAAAAGAGAGGGGAAGAGAGAGAGCAAAAGAGAGGGGAGAGAGAGAGAGCAAAATAGAGGTGGGAGAGAGAGCAAAAGAGAGGGGGGAGAGGGAGAGCCAAAAGAGAGGGGAGGGAGAGCCAAAAGAGAGGGGAGGGAGACCAAAAGATAGGGGGGAGAGTGAGAGCAAAAGAGAGGGGAGAGAACAAAAGAGAGGGAGAGCAAAAGAGAGGGGTAAGAGAGAGCGCAAAAGAGAGGGGAGAGAGAGAGAGTGCAAAAGAGAGAGGGGAGAGAGAGCAAAAGAGAGGGGAGAGAGAGAGCAAAAGAGAGGGGAGAGAGAGAGCAAAAGAGAGGGGGGAGAGAGAGCAAAAGAGAGGGGGGGAGAGAGAGCAAAAGAGAGGGGGGAGAGGGAGAGCCAAAAGAGAGGGGAGGGAGAGCCAAAAGAGAGGGGAGGGAGACCAAAAGAGAGGGGGAGAGTGAGAGCAAAAGAGAGGGGAGAGAACAAAAGAGAGGGGGAGGGAGAGCAAAAGAGAGGGAGAGCAAAAGAGAAGGAGGAGAGACAGCAAAAGAGAGAGGAGAGACAGCAAAAGGGGGGTAGAGAGAGCAAAAGAGGGGGGAGAGAGAGCAAAAGAGAGGGGAGAGAGGGGAGAGAGAGAGCAAGAGAGAGGGGAGAGAGGGAAGAGAGGGAGCAAGAGAGAGGAGAGAGAGAGCAAAAGAGAGGGGAGAGAGAGAGCAAAAGAGAGGGGGGAGAGAGAGTAAAAGAGAGGGGAGAGAGAGAGAGCAAAAGAGAGGGGAGAGAGAGCAAAAGAGAGGGGGAAGAGAGAGAGAGCAGAAGAGAGGGGGAGAGAGAGAGCAAAAGAGAGGGGGAGAGAGAGAGAGAGAGCAAAAGAGATTGGGGAGAAAGAGAGAGCAAAAGAGAGGGGGGAGAGGGAGAGCCAAAAGAGAGGGGAGGGAGAGCAAAAGAGAGGGGGCAGAGAGAGAGCAAAAGAGAGGGGGGAGGGATAGCAAAAGAGAGGGGAGAGGGAGAGCAAAATAGGAGGAGAGACAGCAAAAGAGAGGGGAGAGACAGTAAAAGGGGGATAGAGAGAGCAAAAGAGTGGGGAGAGAGAGCAAAAGAGAGGGGATAGAGAGAGCAAGAGAGAGGGGAGAGAGCAAAAGAGAGGGGAGAGAGAGCAAAAGAGGGGGAGAGATAAAGCACAAGAGAGGGGAGAGAGAGAGCAAAAGAGAGGGAAGAGAGAGAGCACAAGAGAGGGGAGAGAGAGAGCAAAAGAGAGGGAAGAGAGAGAGCACAAGAGAGGGGAGAGAGAGAGCGCAAAAGAGAAGGAAGAGAGAGAGCAAAAGAGAGGGGAGAGAGCAAAATAGAGGGAAGAAAGCAAGCAAAAGAGAGGGGGAGGGAGAGCAAAAGAGAGGGGGGAGGGAGAGTAAAAGAGAGGGGGGGAGGGAGAGCAAAAGAGAGGGGTGGAGGGAGAGCAAAAGAGAGGGGGGAGGGAGAGCAAAAGAGAGGGGGGAGGGAGAGCAAAAGAGAGGAGGAGAGAGAGCAAAAGAGAGGGAGGAGGGAGAGCAAAGGAGAGGGAGGGGAGGGAGAGCAAAATAGAGGGGGTGGAGGGAGAGCAAAAGAGAGGGGGTAGGGAGAGCAAAAGAGAGGGGGAGGGAGAGCAAAAGAGAGGGGGAGGGAGAGCAAAAGAGAGGGGGGAGGGAGAGCAAGAGAGGGGGAAGAGAGAGAGAGCAGAAGAGAGGGGGAGAGAGAGAGCAAAAGAGAGGGGGGGGAGAGAGAGAGAGAGAGAGAGAGAGCAAAAGAGAGGGGGAGAGGGAGAGCCAAAAGAGAGGGGAGGGAGAGCAAAAGAGAGGGGGCAGAGAGAGAGAGCAAAAGAGAGGGGGGAGGGATAGCAAAAGAGAGGGGAGAGGGAGAGCAAAATAGGAGGAGAGACAGCAAAAGAGAGGGGAGAGACAGCAAAAGGGGGATAGAGAGAGCAAAAGAGTGGGGAGAGAGAGCAAAAGAGAGGGGAGAGAGCAAAAGAGAGGGGAGAGAGAGCAAAAGAGGGGGGAGAGATAAAGCACAAGAGAGGGGAGAGAGAGAGCAAAAGAGAGGGAAGAAAGAGAGCACAAGAGAGGGGAGAGAGAGAGCAAAAGAGAGGGAAGAGAGAGAGCACAAGAGAGGGGAGAGAGAGCAAAAGAGAGGGAAGAGAGAGAGCACAAGAGAGGGGAGAGAGAGAGCAAAAGAGAGGGAAGAGAGAGAGCACAAGAGAGGGGAGAGAGAGAGCGCAAAAGAGAAGGAAGAGAGAGAGCAAAAGAGAGGGGAGAGAGAGAGCAAAATGGAGGGAAGAAAGCAAGCAAAAGAGAGGGGGGAGGGAGAGCAAAAGAGAGGGGGGAGGGAGAGAAAAAGAGAGGGGGGAGGGAGAGCAAAGGAGAGGGGAGAAGGGAGAGCAAAGGAGAGGGGAGGAGGGAGAGCAAAAGAGAGGGTGGGAGGGAGAGCAAAAGAGAGGTAAGGGGGGAAAGTAGAGCAAAAGAGAGGGGGAGAAGAGAGCAAAAGAGGGGGAGAGAGCAAGAGAGAGGGGAGAGAGAGATCAAAAGATAGGGGGGAGAGAGAGAGCAAAAGAGAAGGGAGAGAGAGAGCAAAAGAGAGGGGAGAGAGAGCGCAAAAGAGAGGGGCGAGAGAGAGAGTAAAAGAGGGGAGCGAGAGAGCAAAAGAGAGGGGAGAGAGCATAAGAGAGGGGAGAGAGAGCAAAAGAGAGGGTGGGAAAGAGAGCAAAAGAGAGGGGGGAGGTAGAGTAAAAGAGAGGGAAGAGAGAGAGCAAAAGAGAGGGGAGAGAGAGAGCAAAAGAAAGGGGAAAGAGAGCAAAAGAGAGGGGAGAGAGAAAGCAAAAGAAAGGGGAAAGAGAGAGCATAAGAGAGGGGGGAGAGAGAGCAAAAGAGAGGGGGAGGGAGAGCAAAATAGAGGGGGAGGGAGAGCAAAGGAGAGGAGGGGAGAGAGCAAAAGAGAGGGGGGAGGGAGAGCAAAAGAGAGGGGGTGGAGGGAGAGCAAAAGAGAGGGAGGGGAGGGAGAGCAAAAGAGAAGGGGAGGGAGAGCAAAAGAGAGGGGAGGAGGGAGAGCAAAAGAGAGGGTGGGAGGGAGAGCAAAAGAGAGGGGGGGAGGTAGAGCAAAAGAGAGGGGAGAGAGAAAGCAAAAGAAAGGGGAAAGAGAGAGCATAAGAGAGGGGGGAGAGAGAGCAAAAGAGAGGGGGAGGGGGGCGTGTCTAACCACCGACCAAGATGGCTGCTGTTTAAGATAAGTCTGAATATAGGAGCTGAATATTCTGCTGATTATCTCTCCCATACCTTACATATCCTGTTCTCTTCAGAATAACTGCGACTAGCATTCCCTATGGAACAGATTAATGTGACTTTTACACATTCATAGACATAAGCAGACCGGAACAGAGAAGGTGCGCAGCAGAGGCCTAGCAGCGGCCTGTGCCTCTCTCTCCCCCCCAATTTTCTGACTAGTCAGTTTAATCAGCAAAATGTGCTGACCCATGAACTCCTTTATTGCGATATCTAACACCATCGGGTGTACAACTTAACTGTATAGCATACAATTATAGCAGATATGCAGTAACTGCCTTTTTACTCAAAGAGGAAGCAACACTTAACTTCTATACAGGGAGACCTATCTAGCGTAACTTAAGCTAAGCAGTGTAAATGGAGGCCGTAGACAGATGGGAGACGGAGATGAGCCAGCGCATCAGCAATCACTTTTTGCAGTTAGAGACGGAGCTCTGTGCAATCATCAGCACACAGTGGCATCCCAACGGAATCAGACCGATACCTGCTGTATCCTCCCCATACGATACCTGCACCCACAGAAATGAAGAAAACTGTGATGCAATCCACTTGCCAACAGCACCTGTCCTCCCGGTCTCTAATGGATCCTCATTTTTTGATGCTCCCCTTTTGGAGGCTCCTGAGTTCGAGCGGGATCTACACTATGAAACGCAGTCTCTCTCAGACTGTGTAGGCACTACTGGTGGTTCAGGGGAAAACGAGGCAGGCAATATTTGTCCGGTGAGTGAAGCGTCAGTAGATCCACAGAGAGGCCCCTCTCATATCGTATTGATGGACCATTACCTGTACAATGGGGAGAATATCCTGTGCCGCTCTGTGGCCTCTGCGGTGACTGGGGCTTGGAGCGCTATGGGAGGAAAGACGCCACTATACTGTAGAATGCTGGTTCAGCTAGGCAGCAAGCGGTCACTGAACTGGGGCGTTTGGCACTGGCTACCACTTCAGAAACGACCCGCTGTACCAGTCAACCTCCATAGCAGCTGTCGTCAAGGTGTGGGCTGAGGAGAGCGACAGGAGACCCAGGGCTACTAAAACAAGATGTAAATTTGGCCACCCGGTTGGTACAAGACTTTATTGCTGAGCCCTAGTCGTTAAACCTGATCCCTGGGGAGGGCATTACAGCAGCTTAGGTGGACAGACAACTACATCCTAAGCATATCTGTTGTTAAATTCTTGGCTATCCTTATGAGGACATTACGTCTGAGATACTACTGATGGCCAAAGACTATTCTACCCTCATACTCACTGAAATATAGTTATATACAGAACATTTTGTTTACAGCAGTTTACATAAGCTAAGTAATATGTTCAGGTTCCTTAATGTTTATGTCTATGCATAATATTTCTGTTTACTGTTCTTAACTGTGTGGTCATTTCCCCCTGGTACAGTACCCTGGCTTAAATATCCATAGAGTAACCTGATAGAGCTAGTTACCGGTGTATAGGGCCCAAGGATGGGATGCTGTTTTACACCATCAAATGACTATGCATTTACAGGTCCTTAATACATACCCATCAAGATATATCCCTAAGCCCACAGTGATCTCATTGAATATTGGAGTGAACAATTCATTCTATCAAGGGTAACAACTACGGTCTGCCCTATCAATACATCAATACACCTACTAGTATTAATCAGCTGCTGTACATATTCAAGGATACCATAATACCATCTTGCAATACTGAAGCGGTAATGGTTGTGATTTCTTATCTGTAGTATGCACATCTATAAAGACCACTGCTTAACCTAGGTCCCCTGGACATTAAAATTGAGGCTTTCCATAGATAGAAGCAGGAGTAGTTGTTGGTGTCAGTTTATACCAGATACACTTATATTATTATGGTACCATGGATATATTCCAATTACATTGTTATATATTTGCTTGTCAGATTAAGTTTATATATATGACATATGCCCTATAAATTCAGATAACAGAGTCATCATTTATGATCCATGAGTGGGCAATATTTGTTAGATATTTATGAAAAATATAAACTCAGAGGTTCTTTCTTAGGGACTCAAGAGTAGTCTCCTAGTGAACATGATAACCCTTTGAATTTTTGTGTAAATAGTAGTACTAAGAGGTCCATAAGAGGCCTCACGTGACTAGTAGAGGGTTTATATTGTTAGCAAGGCATACGTTATACTACATTTTCCAATATTGTCAGTTACACACAACCTGTTTATTTTGTATAGATGTATTCATAATATGTCTGAAAGTAATTTTGTTGTCTAATTTTTGCTGACATTCCTGATGTTTATGTCTTGATTTTTACCTCAATAAAAAGTATATTTAAAAAAAAAAAAAAAAAGAGAGGGGGAGGGAGAGCAAAAGAGAGGAGGGGGAGAGCAAAAGAGAGGGGGTGGAGGGAGAGCAAAAGAGAGAGGGGAGGGAGAGCAAAAGAGAGGGGGTGGAGGGAGAGCAAAAGAGAGGGAGGGGAGGGAGAGCAAAAGAGAGGGGGGAAGGAGAGCAAAAGAGAGGGGAGGAGGGAGAGCAAAAGAGAGGGTGGGAGGGAGAGCAAAAGAGAGGGGGGAGGTAGAGCAAAAGAGAGGGGGAGGAGAGAGAGCAAAAGAGGGGGGAGAGAGAGCAAAAGAGAGGGGAGAGAGAGCAAAAGAGAGGGGAGAGAGAGCAAAGGAGAGGGGGAGAGAGAGCAAAAGAGGGGAAGAGCAAAAGAGGGGGAGAAAGAGCAAAATAGAGGGGAGAGAGCGAGCAAAAGAGAGGGGAGAGAAAGAGCAAAAGAGAGGGGAGAGAGCAAAAGAGAGGGGAGAGAGCAAAAGAGAGGGGAGAGAGAAAGCAAAAGAAAGGGGAAAGAGAGAGCAAACGAGAGGGGAGAGAGCAAAAGAGAGGGGAGAGAGATAGCAAATGAGAGGGGAGGGAGAGCATATGAGAGGGAGGATAGAGAGCAAAAGAGAGGGGAGAGAGAAAGCAAAACAGAGAGGAGAGAGAGAGCAAAATAGAGGGGAGAGAGAGCAAAAGAGGGGGGAGATAGAGAGAGCAAAAGAGAGGGAAGAGAGAGCAAAAGAGAGGGTAGAGAGCAAAAGAGGGGAGCGAGAGAGAGCAAAAGAGAGGGGAGAGAGAGCAAAAGAGGGGGGAGGGAGAAAGCAAAAGAGAGGGGAGAGAGAGAGCAAAAGAGAGAGGAGAGAGAGAGCAAAAGAGAGGGGAGAGACAGAGCAAAAGAGAGAGGAGAGAGCAAAAGAGAGGGGAGAGAGAGAACAAAAGAGAGGGGAGAGAGAGAGAGCATATAAGAGGGGGGAGAGAGCAAAAGAGAGGGGAGAGGGAGAGCAAAAAAGAGGGAAGAGAGGGAGAGCAAAAGAGAGGGGGGAGAGGGAGAGCAAAAGAGAGGGGGGGAGAGGGAGAGCAAAAGAGAGGGGAGAGAGAGCAAAAGAGAAGGGGGAGAGAGCAAAAGAGAGGGGGGAGAGAGCGCAAAAGAGAGGGGGGAGAGAGCGCAAAAGAGAGGTGGGAGAGAGAGCAAAAGAGAAGGGAGAGAGGGCAAAAGAGAGGGAAGAAAGCAAAAGAGAGGGGAGAGAGAGAGCAAAAGAAAGGGGAGAGATCAAAAGAGAGGGGGAGAGGGAGAGCAAAAGAGGGGGGGGGGAGAGAGCATAAGAGAGGGGGGAGAGAGCATAAGAGAGGGGAGAGAGAGAGCAAAATAGAGGGGGGAGAGAGCAAAAGAGAGGGGGGAGAGAGAGAGCAAAAGAGAGGGGGGAGAGAGAGAGCAAAAGAGGGGGAGAGAGAGCAAAAGGGGTGGTGAAAGAATCACCTGGATGGATTCTTTCACCACCCTGCCTTTTTCGGAATCCACCAGGATGCTGCATAAGCTGCATCCAGGTGGATTTCGAAAATGGCAGGGTGGTTCCGTCATCACAATAGATTGCCCTCTGGGCAGGCTTTCCCACTAGTATTGAATAAAAGTCTTCCAGCTTATTCAATTAAAATTATCTTTATTATACAAACATGGGTCCAAAGATTTACAGAAACATTTTGAGCTGATCTCAGCCCTTCATCATGCTCCAAATGTTGCTGTAAGTCTTTGGAACCATGCTTGTATAATAAAGGTAATTTTAATTGAAGAAGCTGGATGAATTTTTCTCAATATACAGTGTTTTGGGGCTTGGTTAGCCTCCTCTGTGTGCTTCACATACAGGTGATACAGGTGCTATCTCCATACCTTCATTTGTGGTTATCAGGAACAACTCAGAACCCCAGTGTCAAGATACTCAATTAGATGAGTGAGAGATTCTTACCATCCTAAAAGTATTATTGATGTTTAAAGAGCCGTGCAAGATGTCAAACAGGAGGATCTCCAACTCAACAGGGATACATCTAATGGTGATCGCTTATCCTTTCTGACCACATTCACGGTGGACAAGACAAATCTACATAAATCCTTAAACCGACATTGGGACATTCTTTCATCTTATTCATTTCTACCATTCCAAAACCCTCCAAGGATGATGTTCTAGAGGATACTCAACCTTTGTGACATTCTTGTCAATAACTGATCCAACCCATTGTTATAGTAAAACATCATGGCTATTTACTAATAAGGTTGCTTCTTTTCATTGTCCTTCCTGCACCACCTGTAATTCAATGATTCCTCGCTCAAATTTCCGGCATCCACATACTAATCACAAGTACATCAGATATTACCTTACTTGCACCACAAGGTATGTTCTGTACTTACTTAACTGTACATATGGTATTTTTTTACTTCAGAAAGACTTGGGATGATGCTAAAAATAGGATGGCGAACCACCGTTTGCAGGGGCGCGATAAATAACCAGCCATTACAAGTGTCTGGTCATTGCTATCACGAGCTTGCTGTAGCAATTAGCGCTTATAAAGAGATCAGATTTCTGGTTAATTTTATAAATGTCCCCCAAATGCCCTCAAAATAAAGTTTAATGTTCTTTATTAAAAAATAAAGATAGTAGCATCTTTATTTTTTTAATAAAATAACTGCAATAAGCAGTTATGAGGGGCTAAAGATGGTAGGTGTGGGGTGAAAAACAATGTGCCTTTACATTGCTGTCTATGGGAACCGTGTGTAGTTCTCATGCCATGTCTCACGGCATGAGAACGAGGCTCCCATTGAAGCTTACGGAAGTGCAACAGTAAAACATATTCGATTGGGGGTAGCAACATTTATTGCCATTTGAGTTACTTATTTTTATAGAAGATTATATTTAGTGATTGTTAAAAATACTAGTGCTATTTTAGTTACATTTTTATAAATTTTAAAAAACATTGAAAATCTTGTTGCAGAGAAAGGGTGGTACCTTGGATTAGAATGCATGATTCCTTACTCTCAATAAGTCACTATCACAAAACACTAGATCACAATCTAGAGTTTGATGATTTTCATCAAGTTTTCTGCCGCCGATAAGCACTTTGAAAATTGACCCAGTCACAATCAGTTCACCATTAAAAGAAGCTATACATAACATGGCAATACTGGCGGTGCTTAATTGCTAATCAACTGAATACTTGCAGCAAAACCAAACCAGTGTGTGAACTACTGTTCTACAGAGCACACAAGTGTATCCAATAAGCTCAACAAACTCCAGTCACCAGGGCACTTTAAATGGGCTAAGCATCTGGGAAAATTAACCTTTAATAAGCAGCTGCATTTTGGGAGATAGAAGCAGAGCTATAGAAGCTTCTCTTGTCTTTGCGATATGCACCTGTACATTTGTTTAATGTCACATGCAGCTTCTACTTTCTCCTCCACGTCCATCCTGTTCAAACTTTCCACTTGTGAGGGAGGGTGTGGTTTACAAACAAGGGGACTTAATCACTTTCATGATTTAAATAGGGCATGTCATTTTAAACAACTTTCCAATTTACCTTTATTACCAATTTTGCTTTGTTCTCTTGGTATTCTTAGTTGAAAGCTAAACCTAGGAGGTTCATATGCTAATTTATTAGACCTTGAAGGCAGCCTCTAATCTAAATGCATTTTGACAGTTTTTCACCACTAGAGGGCATTAGTTCATGTGTTTCATATAGATAACATTGAGCTCATGCACGTGAATTTACCGAGGAGTGAGCACTGATTGGCTTAAATGCAAGTCTGTCAAAAGAACTGAAATAAGCGGGCAGTCTGCAGGCTTAGATACAAGGTAATCATAGAGGTTAAATGCTGCGGAATCTGTTGGCGCTCTACAAATAACCGATAATAATAATAAGTATAATTATAACTGTGTTGGTTATTCAAAACTGGGGAATGGGTAATTAAGAGATTATCTATCTTTTAAAACAACAACAATTCTGGTGTTGACTGTCCATTTAAATCAGTGCTACCTGTTTTATAGGTTCTATAGAAAGAAACTAATGCATGTAGAAAAGGAAAGGTATTTTTGGAGGACAGTGAGTGCCTTAAAGGGACAAAAAAAAGTGCAAAAAATAAAATGCTGTAATGTGTTAGAACATTTTATTATTTCACTATTGCTTGCATATAACTATGTGTTTAATCCCTGGAAAGGAGTAAAATAAATAGTTAAAGGGATATGATATGAGCATAATATAGCATAATGATATAGAGCATGCAATTTTAAGCAACTTTCTAATTTACTGCTATAATTAATTTTTCTTCATTCTCTTTGTTTCTTTATTTTGAAAAGCAGGAATGTAAGTTTAGGAGCCATACCATTTTTGGTTCAGCACCCAGGGTAGCCCCTGCTGATTGGTGGCTACATTTAGCCACCAATCAGCAAGTGCTACCCAGGTGCAGAACCAAAAATGTGCTGGCTCCTAAGCTTACATTCCTGCTTTTCAAAATAAATATACCAAGAGTTGCAAAGTTTCTGTCTTCTACAGGTGAACATAGAACTAAATTTAAATATAATAGAAATATATTCCTGCATAAGAATTATGTGTATATAGCACACATCCTTGTACCTTTTCATTGATACATTTAATGACAAACATATTCATTAAGAACAGTGTAGTATTTTTACGCTTGTTAAAAAAGAAATGCAGGGAAAATACGTTGCCAAAAGCAGTGTTTTCAAGAAGCACTTGGAAAAAAAAACAATCAGAGAAATTGAGGTGATTTTCTTTTCTTTGAGTTTCCCTTTTTTCAGATTATTTTATTTTAAAGGGACAGTCTAGTGAAAATTAAACTTACATAATTAAGATAGGGCATGCAATTTTAAACAACTTTCCAATTTACTTTTATCATCAAATTTGTGTTGTTCTCTTGGTATTCTTTGTTGAAAGCTAAACCTAGATAGGCTCATATGATCATTTCTAAGCCCTTGAAGGCCGTCTCTTAACGCAGTTAATTTTGACAGTTCTTTACAGCTAGACAGCGCTAGTTTGTGCTCACTCCCATGGAGTTACCTAGGAGTCAGCACTGATTGGCTAAAATGCAAGTCAAAAGAACTGAAATATATTAATATAACAGCGTTGGTTATACAAAACTGGGGAATGGGTAATAAAGGGATTATCTATCTTTTTAAACAATAAAAACTCTGAAGTAGACTGTCCCTTTAAGCATTTTTCAAAATGTTCAGCATAAGTAACTCCCCCCCCCCGTAACTCACTTAAAGGGACACAAACCCATATTTTTTCTTTCATGATTCAGATAGAGAATACAATTTTAAAAAAAAGTTTCCAATTTATTTCTGTTATCAAATTTGCATGGTTCTGATGTTGTTATTCTTTGTTGAAGAGATATCTAGATAGGCAGCATGCACATGTCTGACATACTACATGACAGGAAATAGTGCTAAAACAATCCTAACGATACAGAGACATATAAATACATTACTGTAAGACTGTGCATATTCAGCTAGAAGTATTGAGCGTTGATTATTGAATGAGGACATAGTGCTGCCATCTAGTGTTCTTGCTAATGAATAACATTGTTGCAAATTTGCTGCCATATACAGTAATACTGCAGACACGTGCACACTCATGAATTTACCTCTATGCTTTTCAACAAAGAATACCAAGAAAACAAAGAACATTTGAAAATATAAGTAAATTGGAAATTTGTTGAAATTGTATGTTCTATCTGAATCATACAATAATTTTGGGTTTTATGTCCCTTTAAGGGAACCTTTGTGTGTCTAGAGACATAAAATAGATGAAATCTTTAATTAAACGCCAAATAAAATTATGCATTATGTATATATATACAAGTACTTTTCTTTTCTTCTGTCCGGCACTATTTACTCTAATATCTACAATGGTGGTCGCCAGCAAGTAAATGGCAAAGCTTTACCGTGAGAATACAAGTGTGTTTGTATTCTCGCTTGTTTTGTGTTGTTTTTTTTTTTTTTTTTTTTTAAAGAATCTATCTTTATTGGGTTTAAAATTAGAATTACATAGTTGAGCGCATATAAATACGCTGTACAAGTAAATAATAAACAGATTCTTGGAGGTTTAGATAAGATACAATACAATCATGGGTCAAGTTGAGCGGGAACGCATGGGAACGGAGTTCCTGCACTATTTTTGCAGGAGGAACTAGGTTCTCTTTGGACAGAGAACAGAAACTCTTAAGTAAATATCTCTGCTGCTGGTGGGGGGAGCTGGAACACAATCTGTTAAGAGGGATAGTGAGATCCTCTAGTAATGGGCAGTAACACTTCCTACAATACACTAAATGTAGGACTGTCAGCGGCCCTGCTGTGTTATCACACATGGTGCTTACATTTTTGTGTGGCTTGCTCTGGGGTTATTTCATTTTATGTATTTGCGTTAAATATAGCGCCAGAGACCAAGTCTACCTATAGCTCTGAACAAAGGCTGACTAGCTAGCCTGGAGGGGGGTATTGGTAGATATCTGTTGTTCAAAGCGCCTCGATTGGGCAAGGTGTGAATGGAGAAATTATTGTGTAAAATACAAGTTTAATTACAAACTTCCTTATTGTCACATGCGGAATTTGTTACAGTTTAAAAATTACAAAGTATAATTAAAATATATATAATGTGGATCCACACTATCACAGTTGAGATAATCTTAATACATTAAAATTAAATTACATACAATTGTAAAAGGCAGTTATAATGCATAGAAAGGTCTGTAATTGTCTGAATTTGATCACATAAGACGCTGAATGGGTTGGAAACCAATGCTGGTTTTGGTGTAGCGTATATACCTTTGAACTAGGTAATAAATGGTGCTGCTTGTCTATGGGAGTCTGGATGAAAAAATCCAAAAAAATAAATAGGTGGTGTTTTGTGAGTATCACTGGAAAAAATAAAGAAATTGTGAAAAAAAAATAGTGAAGAGTGATTTCTTTGAAAATACTTGCTTTAAAAATTCCTAGTGAAATATACAAAAAGTCACAAAAAGTTACAAAATATCACAAAAAAACACAATTTATGCTTACCTGATAAATTTATTTCTCTTGTGGTGTATCCAGTCCACGGATCATCCATTACTTGTGGGATATTCTCCTTCCCAACAGGAAGTTGCAAGAGGACACCCACAGCAGAGCTGCTATATAGCTCCTCCCCTAACTGTCATATCCAGTCATTTAACCGAAAACAAACAGAGAAAGGAGAAACCATAGGGTGCAGTGGTGACTGTAGTTTAATCTAAAATTTTGACCTGCCTTAAAACGACAGGGCGGGCCGTGGACTGGATACACCACAAGAGAAATAAATTTATCAGGTAAGCATAAATTGTGTTTTCTCTTGTAAGGTGTATCCAGTCCACGGATCATCCATTACTTGTGGGATACCAATACCAAAGCTAAAGTACACGGATGAAGGGAGGGACAAGGCAGGTACTTAAACAGAAGGTACCACTGCCTGTAAAAACCTTTCTCCCAAAAATAGCCTCCGAAGAAGCAAAAGTATCAAATTTGTAGAATTTTGAAAAGGTATGAAGCGAAGACCAAGTCGCCGCCTTGCAAATCTGTTCAACAGAAGCCTCATTTTTAAAGGCCCAAGTGGAAGCCACAGCTCTAGTAGAATGAGCTGTAATCCTTTCAGGAGGCTGCTGTCCAGCAGTCTCATAGGCTAAGCGGATTATGCTTCTTAGCCAAAAGGAAAGAGAGGTTGCCGAAGCCTTTTGACCTCTCCTCTGTCCAGAGTAAACCACAAACAAAGCAGATGTTTGACGAAAATCTTTAGTAGCTTGTAAGTAAAACTTTAAAACACGAACCACGTCCAGATTATGTAAAAGACGTTCCTTTTTTGAAGAAGGATTAGGACACAATGATGGAACAACAATCTCTTGATTGATATTCTTAGTAGATACCACCTTAGGCAAAAACCCAGGTTTTGTACGCAGAACTACCTTATCTGTATGGAAGATCAGATAAGGAGAATCACATTGTAAAGCAGATAACTCTGAGACTCTACGAACCGAGGAAATAGCCATAAAAAAAAAAACTTTCCAAGATAAAAGATTGATATCTATGGAATGAAGAGGTTCAAACGGAACCCCTTGAAGAACTTTAAGAACCAAATTTAAGCTCCATGGGGGAGCAACAGGTTTAAACACAGGCTTGATTCTAACCAACGCCTGACAAAACGACTGAACGTCTGGAACATCCGCCAGACGCTTGTGCAAAAGAATAGACAGAGCAGAAATCTGTCCCTTCAAAGAACTAGCTGATAATCCTTTTTCCATACCCTCTTGGAGAAAAGATAATATCCTGGGAATCCTAACCTTACTCCATGAGTAACTTTTGGATTCACACCAATACAGATATTTACGCCATATCTTATGGTAGATTTTCCTGGTGACAGGCTTTCGTGCCTGTATTAAGGTATCAATGACTGACTCGGAGAAGCCACGCTTTGATAAAATCAAGCGTTCAATCTCCAGGCAGTCAGTCTCAGAGAAATTAGATTTGGATGATTGAAAGGACCTTGTAGTAGAAGGTCTTGTCTCAAAGGCAGAGTCCAAGGTGGAAAGGATGACATGTCCACTAGGTCTGCATACCAGGTACTGCGTGGCCATGCAGGCGCTATCAAGATCACCGATGCTCTCTCCTGCTTGATTTTGGCAATCAGTCGAGGGAGCAGAGGAAACGGTGGAAACACGTAAGCCAGGTTGAAAGACCAGGGCGCTGCTAGAGCATCTATCAGCGTCACCTCCGGGTCCCTGGACCTGGATCCGTAATAAGGAAGCTTGGCGTTCTGGCGAGACGCCATGAGATGTAGTTCTGGTGTGCCCCAACGATGAATCAATTGAGCAAACACCTCCGGATGGAGTTCCCACTCCCCCGGATGAAAAGTCTGACCACTTAGAAAATCCGCCTCCCAGTTCTCTACACCTGGGATATGGATCGCTGATAGGTGGCAAGAGTGTCTCTCTGCCCAGCGAATTATTTTGGAGACTTCTAACATTGCTAGGGAACTCCTTGTTCCCCCTTGATGGTTGATGTAAGCCACAGTCGTGATGTTGTCCGACTGAAATCTGATGAACCTCAGGGTTGTTAACTGAGGCCAAGCTTGAAGAGCATTGAATATTGCCCTCAATTCCAGAATATTTATTGGGAGTAGTTTCTCCTCCTGAGTCCACGATCCCTTTTTTCAGGGAGTTCCAGACTGCACCCCAACCTAGAAGGCTAGCATCTGTCGTTACAATTGTCCAATCTGGCCTGCGAAAGGTCATACCTTTGGACAGATGGACCCAAGATAGCCACCAGAGGAGAAAATCTCTGGTCTCTTGATCCAGATTTAGTAGAGGGGACAAATCTGTGTAATCCCCATTCCACTGACTGAGCATGCATAGTTGCAGCGGTCTGAGATGTAGGCGTGCAAACGGTACTATGTCCATTGCCGCTACCATTAAGCCGATTACTTCCATGCACTGAGCCAACAAAGGGCGCGGAATAGAATGGAGAACACGGCAAGAATTTAGAAGTTTTGATAACCTGGACTCTGTCAGGTAAATCCCTAGGAAGGAGACTCTTGTGAGTGGGGACTGAGAACTCTTTTCCTCATTCACTTTCCACCCATGCGACCTCAGAAATGCCAGAACTATGTCCATATGGGACTTGGCAATTTGGAAGTTTGACGCCTGTATCAGGATGTCGTCTAGATAAGGGGCCACTGCTATGCCCTGCGGCCTTAGGACCGCCTGAAGCGACCCCAGAACCTTTGTAAAAATTCTTGGGGCTGTAGCTAACCCGAAGGGAAGAGCCACAAACTGGTAATGCCTGTCCAGAAAGGCAAACCTTAGGAACCGATGATGATCTTTGTGTATCGGAATGTGAAGGTAAGCATCCTTTAAATCCACGGTAGTCATATATTGACCCTCCTGGATCATAGGTAGGATGGTCCGAATAGTTTCCATTTTGAATTTTGAATCCAACTCTGAGGAATTTGTTTAAGATCTTTAGATCCAAGATTGGTCTGAAGGTTCCCTCTTTTTTGGGAACCACAAACAGATTTGAGTAAAATCCCTGTCCCTATTCCTCCTTTGGAACTGGATGGATCACTCCCATAACTAGAAGGTCTTGCACACAGTGTAAGAATGCCTCTTTCTTTATCTGGTTCACAGATAATCGTGAAAGGTGAAATCTCCCTTGTGGAGGGAAAGCTTTGAAGTCCAGAAGATACCCCTGAGATATAATCTCCAATGCCCAGGGATCCTGAACATCTCTTGCCCACGCCTGGGCGACGAGAGAAAGTCTGCCCCCTACTAGATCCGTTACCGGATAGGGGGCCGTTCCTTCATGCTGTCTTAGAGGCAGCAGCAGGCTTTTTGGCCTGCTTGCCTTTGTTCCAGGACTGGTTAGGTTTCCAGGCCGTCTTGGACTGAGCAAAAGTTCCCTCTTGTTTTGTAGCAGAGGAAGTTGATGCTGCACTTGCCTTGAAGTTTCGAAAGGCACGAAAATTAGACTGTTTGGCCCTTGATTTGGATCTGTCCTGAGGAAGGGCATGACCTTTACCTCCAGTAATGTCAGCAATAATTTCCTTCAAACCAGGCCCGAATAGGGTCTGTCCCTTGAAGGGAATGTTAAGTAGTTTAGACTTTGAAGTCACGTCAGCTGACCAAGATTTAAGCCATAGCGCCCTGCGCGCCTGGATGGCAAATCCAGAATTCTTAGCCGTTAGTTTAGTCAAATGAACAATGGCATCAGAAACAAAAGAATTAGCTAGCTTAAGTGCTCTAAGCTTGTTAAGTATGTCATCCAATGGAGTTGTTGCCTGTAAAGCCTCTTCCAGAGACTCAAACCAGAATGCCGCAGCAGCAGTGACAGGAGCAATGCATGCAAGGGGCTGCAGGATAAAACCTTGTTGAATAAACATTTTCTTAAGGTAACCCTCTAATTTTTTATCCATAGGATCTGAAAAAGCACAACTGTTCTCGACAGGGATAGTAGTACGCTTTGCTAAAGTAGAAACTGCTCCCTCCACCTTAGGGACCGTCTGCCATAAGTCCCGTGTGGTGGCGTCTATGGGAAATATTTTTCTAAAAATAGGAGGGGGGGAAAACGGTACACCGGGTCTATCCTACTCTTTATTAATAATTTCTGTAAACCTTTTAGGTATTGGAAAAACCTCAGTACACACCGGCACTGCAAAGTATTTATCCAGTCTACACAATTTCTCTGGCACTGCAATTGTGTCACAGTCATTCAGAGCAGCTAAAACCTCCCTAAGCAGTAAATGGAGGTTCTCAAGCTTAAATTTAAAAGTAGAAATATCAGAATCAGGTTTCCCTGAGTCAGAATTATCACCCACAGACTGAAGCTCTCCTTCCTCAGCTTCTGCATATTGTGAGGCAGTATCAGACATGGACCTTAAAGCGTCTGTATGTTCTGTATTACGCCTAACACCAGAGCTATCTCGCTTTCCTCTAAATTCAGGCAGCCTGGCTAATACCGCTGACAGTGTATTATCCATGACTGCCGCCATGTCTTGTAAAGTAATCGCTATGGGCGTCCTTGATGTAATTGACGCCATTTGAGCGTGAGTCCCTTGAGCAGGAGTCAAAGGGTCTGACACGTGGGGAGAGTTAGTCGGCATAACTTCCCCCTCGTCAGAATCCTCTGGTGATACATTTTTTAAAGACAAAAGCTGATCTTTATTGTTTAAAGTGAAATCAATACATTTAGTACACATTCTCATATGGGGTTCCACCATGGCTTTTAAACATAATGAACAAGGAGTTTCCTCTATGTCAGACATGTTTGTACAGACTAGCAATGAGACTAGCAAGCTTGGAAAACACTTTAAATCAAGTTAACAAGCAAATATAAAAAACGGTACTGTGCCTTTAACCCCTTAAGGACCACAGCACTTTTCCATTTTCTGTCCGTTTGGGACCAAGGCTATTTTTACATTTCTGCGGTGTTTGTGTTTAGCTGTAATTTTCCTCTTACTCATTTACTGTACCCACACATATTATATACCGTTTTTCTCGCCATTAAATGGACTTTCTAAACATACCATTATTTTCATCATAAATTATAATTTACTATAAAAAAAATTATAAAATATGAGGAAAAAATGGAAAAAAACACACTTTTTCTAACTTTGACCCCCAAAATCTGTTACACATCTACAACCACCAAAAAACACCCATGCTAAATAGTTTCTAAATTTTGTCCTGAGTTTAGAAATACCCAATGTTTACATGTTCTTTGCTTTTTTTGTAAGTTATAGGGCAATAAATACAAGTAGCACTTTGCTATTTACAAACCACTTTTTTTTTAAATTAGCGCTAGTTACATTGGGACACTGATATCTTTCAGGAATCCCTGAATATCCCTTGACATGTATATATATTTTTTTAGAAGACATCCCAAAGTATTGATCTAGGCCCATTTTGGTATATTTCATGCCACCATTTCACTACCAAATGCGATCAAATAAAAAAATTTGTTCACTTTTTCACAAATTGTTTCACAAACTTTAGGTTTCTCACTGAAATTATTTACAAACAACTTGTGCAATTATGGCACAAATGGTTGTAAATGATTCTCTGGGATCCCCTTTGTTCAGAAATTGCAGACATATATGGCTTTGGCATTGCTTTTTGGTATTTAGAAGGCCGCAAAATGCCACTGCGCACCACACCTGTATTATGCCCAGCATTGAAGGGGTTAATTAGGAAGCTTGTAGGGAGCTTTTAGGGTTAATTTTAGCTTTAGTATAATATAGTAGACAACCCAAAGTATTGATCTAGGCCCATTTTGGTATATTTCATGCCACCATTTCACCGCCAAATGCTAACAAATAAAAATAAAGCGTTACATTTTTCACAATTTTAGGTTTCTCACTGAAATTATTTACAAACAGCTTGTGCAATTATGGCATAAATGGTTGTAAAAGCTTCTCTGGGATCCCCTTTGTTCAGAAATAGCAGATATATATATGGCTTTGGCTTTGCTTTTTGGTAATTAGATGGCAGCTAAATGCCGTTGCGCACCACACGTGTATAATGCCCAGCATTGAAGGGGTTAATTAGGGAGCTTGTAGGGAGCTTGCAGGGTTAATTTTAGCTTTAGTGTAGGTATCAACCTCCCACATGACACATCACACCCCCTGATCCCTCCCAAACAGCTCTCTTCCCTCCCCCACCCCACAATTGTCCCCGCCATCTTAAGTACTGGCAGTAAGTCTGCCAGTACTAAAATAAGAGTTTTTTGGGGATTTAAAAAAAAAAAAAAGATAATTCTGCTCTGTAGGATCCCCCCTTAGCCCCCAACTTCCCTGATCTCCCCCCCAAACAGCTCTCTAACCCCCCTCTCGGCCTTATTATGCGCCATATTGGGTACTGGCAGCTGTCTGCCAGTACCCAGTTTGAAATCAAATATGTTTTTAAGAACATTTTATTATTATGTTATTTTAAAAATATTATTTTCTGCAGTGTAGCTGCCCCCCCTCAACCCCCAACCTCCCACCCTCCCAGATCCTTAACATTTGTAAAACATTTGCCCCCCCTCAATCCCCTCTCTCCCACCTTACAGTGTTTCATAGTGTAGGGTTCCCACCCGCACGCGCGCGCACTCGATCCCGCCCCCCTTCCCCACCGATGGGCGCCCACCCGCCTCCCACGATCAGCTCCCACCCACCAACGAACAGGGCCATTGATGGCCGATGCAGAGAGGGCCACAGGGTGGCTCTCTCTTCATCGGATGGCTTAAAAATGTTATAGCAGGATGCCTCAATATCGAGGCATCACTGCTATAACATGAAAGCAGTTGGAAGTGATCAGGATCGCTTCCACTGCTTTCAAAGACCAACGACGTACGGGGTACGTCCTTGGTCATTAACTGCATTTTTTTGCAGGACGTACCCCATACGTCGTTGGTCATTAAGGGGTTAAGAGAAACAAATTTTGTCAAAATTTGAAAAACAGTGAAAAAAGGCAGTAAATCAAACGAAAGTTTTACAGTGTATGTAATAGGTTAGCAGAGCATTGCACCCACTTGCAAATGGATGATTAACCCCTTAATGCAAAAAACGGATAAAAAAAACGAAATAAACGTTTTTTAAACAGTCACAACAACTGCCACAGCTCTACTGTGGCCCTACCTTCCTCAATAAATGACTTTTGAAGCCTTTAGAGCCCTTCAGAGATGTCCTATAGCATGCAGGGGACTGCTGAGGGAAGCTGAATGTCTCTGTCTGTAATTTTAACTGCGCAAAAAAGCGCTAAAATAGGCCCCTCCCACTCATACTACAACATTGGAAAGCCTCAGGAAACTGTTTCTAGGCAAAAATCAAGCCAGCCATGTGGAAAAAACTAGGCCCCAATAAAGTTTTATCACCAAAGCATATATAAAAACGATTAAACATGCCAGCAAACGTTTTATATTGCCATTTTATAAGAGTATATATCTCACATAGCAAGCCTGATACAAGTCGCTATTAAATCACTGTATTTAGGCTTAATTTACATTAATCCGGTATCAGCAGCATTTTCTAGTCCCTAGAAAAACTTAAAACTGCACATACCTCATAGCAGGATAACCTGCACGCCATTCTCCCTCTGAAGTTACCTCACTCCTCAGACATATGTGAGAACAGCAGTGGATCTTAGTTACAAGCTGCTAAGATCATAGAAAACGCAGGCAGATTCTTCTTCTAAATACTGCCCGAGATAAAATAGTACAACTCCGGTACTATTTGAAAATAACAAACTTTTGATTGAAGAAAAAACTAACTATATTTTACCACTCTCCTCTTACTACCTCCATCTTTGTTGAGAGTTGCAAGAGAATGACTGGATATGGCAGTTAGGGGAGGAGCTATATAGCAGCCCTGCTGTGGGTGTCCTCTTGCAACTTCCTGTTGGGAAGGAGAATATCCCACAAGTAATGGATGATCCGTGGACTGGATACACCTTACAAGAGAAAACAATTCTTGAAAAAATAAAATGAAACTCAGATCCTTATATAAAAAGTGAAAATGTGCACAAAAAATATTATATTGAGGCAAAATCTGGTGTTGGTGATCCAATAAACTAATAAGAGAAATAGAGCAAAGTATAATAGTTTTAATCCAATCGACTGGTGGCTTGCACTCAGTCTATATACACAGTTTCAGTTTGATATGTGAATTTATAATGGTTTAAAAACAACCTTGCTTCCTGGTGGTGAGCCTTGAGGAGGCCGAAACGCGTTGACCCTAGCTGGTAAGCATTACTTCATTACAACACATCATTTTATATTGTCTACCCTATTATTTTTTACCTTTACAGGAATAAGATCAAGCCACTACTAAGCTCCCAGACGTGAGGGTTCTCACCACCAGGAAACATGATTTTCATTCTGCCCACTAGGGGACACCTAGGGACAGCTGAGTGGATTCTCACCACCAGGAGCTAACAAGGATATTGTAATTAAACTTGTATTTTACACAATAATTTCTCCATTCACACCTTGCCCAATCGAGGCGCTTTGAACAACAGATATCTGGGGTTATTTAACTCCCCCCAGCAGAAATATGACTATTGTACCTTAAGTGGGTGAGACTTTGTGACAGAGGAGGATTTGAGGCCCAAAGGCAACAATTCAATCCTTTTTTTTTGTAGGATTTGACCCTTAAATACAATAAAGTGAAGAAATTAAATATTAAACAATAACAATGTGGTAATATAAGCAGATCATACGTGACTTTTTGTGTTTCTAACCTTAGTATCGAGTCAGTTAAGCAACAGATTAAAAGGGACAGTAAAGTCAAAATTATACTTTCATGATTCAGATAGAGCAGGCAATTTTAAACAACTCTCCAATTTACTTCTGTTATCAAATTTGCTTTGTTCTCTTGGTATCTTTCAATGAAGAGTAAAACTCTTTAGTACTCTATAGCAGCAGTGTTTTACAACATTATTTGTAGATTTGTTATACAATATTGCAAAACACTGCTGCTATACAGTACTAAAGACACATGCACACTTCTGAGCTCTTATGAGCCTACCTAGTTTTACTCTTCAATAAAAAATACCAAGAGAACAAAGCAAATTTGATATCATAAATAAATTGGAAAATTGTTTAAAATTGCATGCTCTTTCTGAATCAGGAAGTATCATTTTGACATTACTGTCCCTTTAACATACAGATTTGATTTTTTTGCCTAAGTGGTGAGAGGGCAGGACCAAGCGAAGGGGGATATCTATCAGTTGTAGTGTTATTTGTTGTTGTCTGTCATTTAGGACGTGAGTATTGTTCCTATATGAATTGTATTTTAATGAAAATCATTCTCGCTTGTTTTTTTTGAAGAGCATTCCAAGCCAATATGACTGCCGGAAACATGAAATATTGCAACATTTCACGCATTGGCTGAGGAGCTGCGTGTATCAGCCGGGCCCCTTGATTTTTAATATTTCCTCCTGATTTTGTGCCCCAGCATTTCTGGCATTCAAGAAAAACAATCAACTTTCAGATGTTTGTTAACTCAATATCCCAAGCAACCTGCAGGGTATTATTTATTAGCATGCAAATAGCAAAAATATATTACATTTTGCAGAAGCTTTTAATTAACCTCAACATGTAAATACAGCTTTCAATGTAGTGAACCCAGGAGTCATAATAAATGGATCTGGCAAAGTTATGAGTTTTATAATTAGGCTCAAGACTGTGAAATGCACCAGACTTCAATGTGAAACCTCATATAACTAGATTTTTGTTTTCCCTTCCATATTTAGTTTTCCAATAAATATTTGTAATTTAATTAAAGTGGTTTTGTCATCTGTCATTGCACATGCTCTTTTGTATGAGTTTGGTATGACACAATATATGATATACAGGGTATACAAAAAAGTAAGCACAATTCAGTGTGACCCTCTCTATAGATGTTTAAAATCCTTTTGAAAATCAAATATAATAGCTCAAATGATTTTCTACATCTATAGAGGGTCACACTGAATTGTGTCATCTCTGTCTCTCTCTGTGGACTTTTTTGAGACTTATATGGAACTTGGCTATTTAAAGGGATATGAAGCCCACATTTTTTCTTTCATGATTCAGATTAAGCATGCAATTTTAAGCAACTTTCTAATTTACTCCTATTATTTCTTTTTCTTAGTTCTCTTTGTATCTTTATTTTTAAAAGCAGGAATGTGATGCATAGGAGCCGGCCCATTTTTGGTTCAGCACCTGGGTAGCGCTTGCTGATTGGTGGCTAAACTCCTAAACTTACATTCATACTTTTTCAAATAAAGATACCAAAAGAACAAAGAAAAGTTGATAATAGTAGTAAATTAGAAAGTTTCTTAAAATTGCCTTGTCTATCGGAATCATGAAAGAAAAAAATTCGGATTATCCTAAATTATGAAGGTATAATCTAGATTTTATTAAAGACACAGAGACGAGTATTTTGCTTTCTTTCCTTTACTACTTAAATGCAGTATTTAAAAGCATATAGAAATAAATAACAAAAACTGTCAACATTTGAAAAAAGACAGTAAAAACAGTATACAGACCAGTGACCAATAACATAGGAGAACTGGTTAAACAAAAACAAAGTGACCAATCAGCTCAAACATATAGCTAATAAACTGTCCAATATCAAACACCAACTCCTCTTTCTTGATATCAGATGAAGGAAGAAACCAGTCCAAGATGATCAAACAACACCAACCAAACAGGAAACAAAGAAGACTGAAGATAGAAATCCAGGATATGTTGACCATCCAAAGGGAAGGTTTCCAACGATAGGAGGAAGAACACCACCAACTTGACCTTTGTAGAGGATGAGATGAACTTAATAGATGAGGTGACCAATCAGTTAGATGAGAAGGGATAAATCCATCCAAGATGGTATCCTGCTTATGGATTGGTAACTAAAATAAATATAATGAAAAGAATTACAATATTAAAACATATAAAAGGGAGGGAAAATAAAGAAGAAGAGGTGGGAAAATACTCGTCTCTGTGTCTTTAATAAAATCTAGATTATACCTTCATAACTTAGGATAATCCGAATTTTATTACAAGACCAGAGACTCATATTTTGCTAGTTTAAAGCAACTAACAAAATAAATAAAGCGAGGCATGTTCAATGGGTTTAAAATAAAATTGTTTAAAAATTGAATCTGAAGACCAGTCAGCTGCATCCAAAATTTGTTGAAGGGTGGCAGCTTTCAAAAATGCTTTAGAAGCGGCTGATCCTCTAACAGAGTGAGCGGAAAAAGATAAATCAATGCCTGCTTCACTCATAACCCATTTAACCCACCTGGCAATAGAGATAGAAGAAACAGGTAAATGAGGAGGAACAAAAGACAACAAAAGTTGATTAGAAGAAGAAGCACGAAAAACAGAAGTTCTACGTTCATACTCTTTCAAACACAAAACCACACAGAGAAAAGGTTCATTAGGTAAATAAGGATAAAATATAGAAGTTGAAAAAGATTTAGTTCTTTTAGAAATAAAGAAAGTAACACCTTCAGGAGTGAAACGTTTAGAATTATAATCTAAAGCTCTAACATCCGAAACCCTGCGAAAAGAAATTAAACATAAAAGAGTAGCTAATTTTGTAGAAAGTTGCTTAAGAGATAAAAATTCATTAGAAGGCCAAGATTTAAAAAGAGAAAAAACAAGGTCTACATCCCAGAAGGAAGAATATTTAGGAGTTAAGTTTTATAGCTTTCATTAATTTACAAATTAAAGGGTGTTGACCTGCAGGAAAATTATTAATAAAAGAATGTTTGGCAGAAATAGCAGATCTAGAAACATTAATAGTTCTATAAGGATAAGCTAAGCCTGATTCAAAAAGAGACATAAGAAAATTAATAATAAAAGTTACATCAACTGAAAGGGGATCCAAACCTCTCTCCAAGCACCAGCCAGACCATCTGGTCCATGCGGAAAAATAACATTTTTTGGTCCCTGGAGCCAATGAGTCTTGGAGGAGATCTTTAGCTTGTTGTGATAAGCCCTGGAAAGATGAAGGTTGCCCGAAATTGACCAGGCTATGAGACGAAGAGATCCTTGAAGAATAAGGTAGTGAGGAAGACCTTCTGGATCTGACAATAGAAGAGGAAAAATAGGAAGAAGAACCGGATGGTTGACAGATAGTTCTAGAAGAGATGGGTACCAAGGTTGAGATGGCCACAGGGGAGTGATCAGAAGAATTGAAAGAAGATCCCGTCGGACTACCGAAATTATTCTCTGAATCATGGAGAATGGAGGGAACGCGTAAGCTGACCGACGAGGCCACAGGCACAGGCACAGCCTGAGGAAACAGCCTGTGGTGGCTGAGAAACATGTCGCTGTTTTTAAAATAAAAGTTTTTAAATATACACTTGCTTTATCACAATTATTCTGCTCCTGTTTGGGGGCAGAGTGTGTGTGCTAGTTCTATCTTCCAAAGTGGTGATTTTCTGCATCCTGCAAATTGGATTCCACAGTCCACTGGGCGGCTGAGAGGTCCCAGTACTGCTGATATTGCACCTGGTGGTGCTTTGTTTCCTGTAAGTACAACCTTGAATCCTTTTTTATCTGGTGTACAAACGTTACTGGGCTATGTGTGTGCCTTTTTTGCCCTTATAGGCATCATAGGATAGGCCCTCGCCAAGGATCATCTCTATCTGGCTGGAGACACCAGTGAGCTGGACCACTGTTTGATGTTCCAGGCTGCCACAATAGCACCATTTGGGTGCGCTACGCTTGTGAGTATATTTCCTATCCTGCTGATGTTTTGTATCTGACTGCCGTGACGTTACTAGGCCATGTTGGCGCCTCTGTGCTTCTTTCTCTTATAAATTCCAAACTTTTCCTTCCCAAACAAAAGAGAGATATTTCCTGTGTTCCTGAGCCACCGGAACTGTAAGATATGCATCTGTCAGATCTAATCTGACTAAATAATCGTTGTCTAAAAGTCATTCTCTGAGAAGATGAATTCCTTCCATTTTGAAATGTTGATAAACAACAAAAGAATTTAAGGATCTTAAATTTATGACCGGACGATATTGACCATTTTTCTTTTTTACGAGAAAAAGATTGCTTAAGAAACAGCCCTGAGGATCCAAAGCTGGTTCTATAGCCTGTTTTGAAAGAAGGGATGACATTTCGTTTTGAACTAGAGTTCTGTCTGAAATGGAAAATTTTATTGGAAGAGGAAAAGAATTTTGAATAGGAGTAGAAATAAAATCTATAAAAAGACCTGAAACTGTTTGAAGAACCCATAGATTCCAATTTTGAGCAAAAAGAGAGATTCTGCCTCCTATAATGTTTAGGGAAGAAACATGAAAGGGAAGAAAAAGATTTACCTTGAGGGGTACGGGATCTTTGTCTTGATCTTTGTAGGCGTGGATTCCAGAATCTTCCTCTGGATGGGAAGAAACCTGAAGTGGTTGGGTTCTGAAATTGTCTCTGTTGATATTGAAACTGTTGGTGCGAGAATATTGAGACCTATTGGGATATGATGGACGGCCGGGAAAACGGCCTCTTCCTTTCCCGGCCTGATCAGAAAAATGGTCCTGATAAAAAAATTTCTTCATGGATGTTCTCACTTTATTAAGATTTGAAAAGGTGTTAACATAATTGTTTAACTCCTTAATAAAGGTGTCTCCAAATAGTAGACCATTAGTATCAGGGTGTATTTCGTTAACTGCGAAATCTCAGACTCTAGGGTCAATTCTCCTCAAGATATTTCTTCTACGCTCAGTATACATAGCGGAATTAGCATTTCCAATGAAACTGAGCATCCTTTGTAACCACTCCCTAACCACTACAGGGTCCATTAAAGTATTATCGTAAACAGCCTGTTCTGCCATGTCAAAAAGTTTTGATAAAGGACCTACAGAGTCCAACATTTTATCCTGGCATATCTTCCAGGCCCTATCCATTCCTTTCTTTAATTTAAACCCAGGTGAACCAATAAATTTAAGTATCTTAGGATCCACCTCAGGGGTACAACAGGCATTATTCGGGAGAATAGGTCTGGGACATTCAGCTCTCATTTTATTCCTAGAGTCCCTTTTTAAAGGCTGACATAATTGAAAATCAATGAAATCTGCTATGTCATTAGTTGGGCACCACTCAGCAGATCTAGGATGATGTAGTTCATCCGCATTAAACCTAGGATTACCTAGACAATCATAAAATATTTTCTCATCAGAAACTTTCTTACTGTGTTTAGATTTCTTTAAAGACTTTTTAAATTTTTTGACCTTCGGAGAAGCCGAAGAATCCTTAGAAGAAATATAGTTTAAAAATTCATTAGAATTATCTGAATCCAAAGAGGAATCAGAATTAATATCTGTAGAGGAAACACAGTCAGTATTATCTTTTGTGGCCAAAGCCTCTCCCATAAGTGACCTCTTGGGAGTAGAGGAAATAGCAGGGGTTTTGCTTCCTTTCCTGCAAGGAATAACAGAGCTGGAAGCAAGATTTTTTCACCAACTTTTTACTCGCTGTAATAGCGCTGGAAACTGTTCTTTTTCTTTTTACAACCTTTTTTGAATTAGATTTATTAATTAAAAGTGAAATTTTTTCCAGCATAGAATTAATTGAAGAATCTATCATGTTTTGTACATTCTCAGCATTGAGAGTAATATTTTCAGAAATTTGAGACATTTTCAAAATAAGAAATAAAAAATAAATAAATAATTTTGAAATAAGGAATAAAAATAAATTATCAAAATAAAGCCAATTATAAAATATATAGAGCAAGAATTTACCCAAAAAACTGAGAATAAAAAACCAAATGACTTAAAATATTATAAAATAAATAATGTGCATTAAATAATGAAAGTGACAAATACTCACTAGATGGAGACAGAGGCCGTCAAATACAACTGAAGAAATTGAGTTGTAAAATTTCTCCAACACTTGCAACAAAGTTGCGACTGACCGGGAGAAATGCAGGCTGAACTAAAGGGCGGGTGTATGACGCAGCAAGACAGAGGAGATCAGTGCGCATGCGCGTCAGCCCGAGGGACAAAATGGAGGACTCGATATTAGAGATAGGGAGAAACGGACAACAAGGAGAGAAAATGGGGTAAGAAAAAGATATAAACAAGGAAATGTTAAACCGGAACAAATAGAAAAATACAAAATATGGCAATATCATGAAAAATAAAAGCTAAATAAGGAAAAAACGGAAACGGAGAGTAATAAAGAAAAGGTACAATAAAAATAAAAATAAAATGCAATCTAAATGAACAAATAATAATACAAATTTATTCCAAGAGAAACTGAAATACTTATCTCTTCTGCAAGCAGTAAAAGAAAGAGGAGTTGGTGTTTGATATTGGACAGTTTATTAGCTATATGTTTGAGCTGATTGGTCACTTTGTTTTTGTTTAACCAGTTCTCCTATGTTATTGGTCACTGGTCTGTATACTGTTTTTACTGTCTTTTTTCAAATGTTGACAGTTTTTGTTATTTATGTCTATATGCTTTTAAATACTGCATTTAAGTAGTAAAGGAAAGAAAGCAAAATATGAGTCTCTGGTCTTGTAATAAAATGTGGGTTTCATATCTCTTTAAGGAGTATAGTGCCGGCACTACCTATTGCATTTAGTGACGACAATTATTATCAATTGAGACTTTTTGCACTGCAATCTGTCTTTTTAGGCATATGGAATATTGTATGTGTTTTATTAACCCTTTTAAATGTTCATAATAAATAGAATTTATGGTAATTAAGAATTCATGTCATTCTTTTTTTTGTATCCCTTATTTATTTTCCTTTTTACCCCTGATTAGGTTAGAAGGGTTTTGGATTTAGCCCGTACCATTTTATAGCGCACACTCTATGGTTAACTTTTGATTATAATATATGATATAATAAGGAATTTATGTAATTAAGTAAATCTTTATAATTGGACACATATTTTGAATGTTATATAATTCTTAAAAGCAGACAATAAATGGCATTATGTGTTAGAGCATATTAATACATTATTGCCTGCATATAACTATGGGTTCAACCACATGCAAAGGAATTAAGACATAGGGCCTCATGTACAAAGGCAGTTTCAGATAAGGTTTCTGACTCTCAAACATGTCCGCCTGGCTTTGCTGCGAACGTGCAGCAGACACTGTAATCCGCTGCCCAGAGGTATCATTACTCAAAGGTGGCAGGAAGGGTAAAAAGCAGTGGTCTGGTGACTGCCGGTTCTTACATTGCAGAAAGCAGATTTACCCCGAACCCCGCTTAGTACATTGAGTCCATAGTTAAATCTGCTCCAGAGCAGCCATATATTACTTGTACTTAACTAAATACATCTGGTGAACCAATGATAAGAGGGATATGTTCAATCGTCAGCTAGCTCCCAGCTACACACTCTTCTTCTACCTACCTGTGCATGGAAAAAGTCATATAATGCATTAGCCTATTCATAGTCTTCTAAATTAAAGAGGAAGCAGCAGAAAGCATCCTTACATCACACACTTCACAGCATTTTGCTGGTAATCCTTTCAGGTATATAGGCTGAACTTTAAAGCAAGAGGTCTTGTGGTTCTTCAGACATTTAAAATGTCCTATTATTATAGCCTAGAGACCTAATTATTAAAAGACGTTTGTGTCTTTTATTTTATCATTTTAAAAATGTTGCTTACACTTCATGACCCCAAAAAACACCCTGGTTAAAAAAAGCAGGAAATTGTCTTGCAAACTTCAAGCTAGATTACAAGAGAAGTGCAAACGATTTCACAAGGGTTTCCGCTACCGTTTGCACTCTGTTTAAACTGCGCTCATATTACAAGTTGAGAGAAATTGTGATTTACGTTAGAATCCTTACCGTGATCTCAGAGCTGTGGTTAACCGTTTTTCGAAAATAAAAAATATCACAAAACACATAAAAAATACATTACAAAGTACACTTACACCCATATTAACACTGTCTAATAAAAAAAAATATTTAAAAAAAATAGTGTACACAAAAGTTATAAGTGCTCAAATATATGAGATCTAGGGTGTTAGAAAAAAAAGCTGCAAAAGGGTAATTATTAATGTATTTATATGTATTTACAGACATATATACACATATAAAAACATTAATATATATGTATACATATATAGAGATATATATAAGTGCATTGGAGCCTTTTCCCGTTAAGTAGATGAAAACATGTAAAATCATATTTATGCAATATTCATATTTAATAAAGGTTTTAACTATGTATTTACTGTATAAATATATATTTTACCAAAAAAAAACATCAGATATATGTACAAATATTTATTATGAATAAATAGAACATATTCCGTTACATTAATAACACTGGAATATGAAATATTCATATTTTCATGTTGGGTTAGTTCTATTGCGAATATGTGATGGTGTTGGCGCGAGAGAGTGTTTTTTTTTTCTACTTTTTTCTCCATTGACTTCTTTGAGGGAATACGTAAACGCAATTGTGATTTTTGATTTTTTACATTTTGCGCAAGCAGGGTTACCGCTGGAGAAAAAAAACAGTTTACTTTAAACTTGAACTACCAGGGCAATCTGACTAGCGCAAAATACCGCTCCGCTTGTAACCTAGCCCAAAGTATTTAAAACTAATCAATAGGTCATTGCATAGATCATCTGTATCTTTGAAAAAAAAAATAATAGGAGTAAATTAGAAAGTTTCTTAAAATTGACTACTCTATCTGAATCATGAAAGAAAAAAATTGGGTTTCATAACCCTTTAAGGAGTATAGTGCCGGCACTACAATTGCGTTTAGTGATAACAATTATTATCAATTGTGACTTTTTTGTCTTTTTAGGCATATGGAATATTGTATGTGTTTTATTAACCCTTTTATTAATGTTCATAATACAGGGGGGCAAAAAAGTATTTAGTCAGCCACCAATTGTGCAAGTTCTCCCACTTAAGAAGATGAGAGAGGCCTGTAATTTTCATCATAGGTATACCTCAACTATGAGAGACAAAATGTGGAAACAAATCCAGAGAATCACATTGTCTGAATTGGAAAGAATTTATTTGCAAATTATGGTGGAAAATAAGTATTTGGTCAATATAAAAAGTTCATCTCAATACTTTGTTATATATCCTTTGTTGGCAATGACAGAGGTCAAATGTTTTCTGTAAGTCTTCACAAGGTTGTCACACACTTTTGCTGGTATGTTGGCCCATTCCTGCATTCAGATCTCCTCTAGAGCAGGGATGTTTTGGGGCTGTCGCTGGGCAACACGGACTTTCAACTCCCTCCAAAGGTTTTATATGGGGTTGAGATCTGGAGACTGGCTAGGCCACTACAGGACCTTGAAATGCTTCTTACGAAGCCACTCCTTCGTTACCCGGGCGATGTGTTTGGGATCATTGTCATGCTGAAAGACCCAGCCACGTTTCATCTTCAATGCCCTTGCTGATGGAAGGAGTTTTGCACTCAAAATCTCACGATACATGGCCCCATTCATTCTTTCATGTACACGGATCAGTCGTCCTGTTCCCTGTGAAGAGAAACAGCCCCAAAGCATGATGTCGCCACCCCCATGCTTCACAGTAGGTATGGTGTTCTTTGGTTGCAACTCAGCATTCTCTCTCCTCCAAACACGACGAGTTGTGTTTCTACCAAACAGTTCTACTTTGGTTTCATCTGACCATATGACATTCTCCCAATCCGCTTCTGGGTCATCCAAATGCTCTCTAGCATACTTCAGACGGGTCCGGACATGTACTGGCTTAAGCAGGGGGACACGTCTGGCACTGCAGGATCTGAGTCCCTGGTGGCGTAGTATGTTACTGATGGTAGCCTTTGTTACGTTGGTCCCAGCTCTCTGCAGGTCATTCACTAGGTCCCCCCGTGTGGTTCTGGGATGTTTGCTCACCGTTCTTGTGATCATTTTGACCCCACAGGGTGAGATCTTGATCCCACAGTTGATTTCTTCACACCAAGCTGCTTGCCTATTGCAGATTCAGTCTTCCCAGCCTGGTGCAGGTCTACAATTTTGTTTCTGGTGTCTTTTGACAGCTCTTTGGTCTTCACCATAGTGGAGTTTGGAGTGTGACTGTTTGAGGTTGTGGACAGGTGTCTTTTATACTGATAACAAGTTCAAACAGGTGCCATTAATACAGGTAATGAGTGGAGGACAGAGGAGCCTCTTAAAGAAAAAGATACAGGTCTGTGAGAGCCAGAAATCTTGCTTGTTTGTAGGTGACCAAATACTTATTTTCCACCATAATTTGCAAATAAATTCTTTCCAAAACAGACAATGTGATTGTCTGGATTTGTTTCCACATTTTGTCTCTCATAGTTGAGGTATACCTATGATGAAAATTACAGGGGAGAACTTGCACAATTGGTGGCTGACTAAATACTTTTTTGCCCCAGTGTACATAGAATTTACGATACTTAATAATTTATATGTGCATTCTTTTTTTAAATACCTTATATATTTTCTTTTTCCCCCTGGTTAGGTTAGAAGGGTTTTAGATTTAGCCTGTACCATTTTATAGTGCACACTCTATGGTTAACTTTTTATTATAATATATGATATAATAAGGAATTTGTGTAATTAAGTAAATCTTTATAATTGGACACATATTTGGAATGTTATATAATACTTTAAAAGCAGACAATAGTGTAAAAATAAAATTATATTATGTGTTAGAGCATGTAATTAATACATTATTGCCTGCATATAACTATGGGTTCAATCACATGCAAAATAATTAAGACATAGAGTCCCATGTACAAAGCCAGGTGCAGACAAGGTTCCTGACTTTCAAAAAACAGAACTGTATAGATGTGCGAAAAACTGACGTGCGTTAACCCGACACGTGTAAACACGAAGCAAATGCGTAAAAACACCAACACACGCTAGGGGCGGAGTTTGGCAGCAGCCAAGATGGCCATGTAAATCCAGAGCTCTGCATCAATGGCCGCTATAAACTTTATTTATCACGCACCATGCTAACATAGCAGAGAAGGGGACGTAGGAAAAGCTGTATGAAGCGCCAGTAAACACACCGATCACAGTTTGGAGCACCCCAGAGCCACGAGGTCATCGGAAAACACTGAAAGACGAACACGTAACTACGCCACCCACGTGGCGGCTAGCACAGACACCGTGAACCGACAAACGCCTTTGCAAGCCTCACCTTTAAAAGCTATCCCGTGCAGCAATAACTACACAGCTGATGAGTGACCCTGATCGATACTAAGGGACAAAACCAAACAAAAGACACAAACAGCCCCAACGATACAAAGAACTGTGAGTACACACTGCTAGGCCTGCATCAAACATTTGGCCTCTACATATTAAGGGACTGAAACATCTAACATCCATATAACAGACCCTCTGAGACTAGGGGTCACACAGCATACCATCATACCCTCAGTAGAGACGTAAAGATAGTATATACACTATACTAAAAGTCCTAATAATAGCGGCCTAACTGGTTGCCAGCAAACCGACAATCATTGGTCCTGACCTCCCTGGGCACACTAGATTATATTACTCTGAGAGAAAATTGCGAAGTGACAGTATGAGGTTACCACTCATTTACCTGACAACACATCTCCACACAGAAAGTACTGGGAGTCTCTTCCTATACCTTAATCCATAAAGCAGTTTCTGTTTTCAGAAAATAGCAGCCCACAGCCAGACAGCCTGCTTTAGAGATATACTTGTCACATTAACCATGGCTTCTAAAAAGTCACTAAACCAACAAGAAAAAACTCTCAAACACCACTCTTTTAAAAGCTCCTCTGTCACAGCATATTTTAATGCCACAGCCCGGGGACCCTCTTCTCTAGAAGGGGATTCATCACCAAAAGAAAACACGAAAATAATATCTCAGTCACAACCAGACAAAAAATCATCAGAGATGCTGCAGGTACCTGCGACAGTTCTGGCCTCACTACCATCAAAGCAAGATATCGCAGACATAGTGAAAGCCTGCGTGAGAGAAGAACTCTCAGAACTTAAACAGGACATTAACACCTTAGGCTTTAGAGTGGAAGCCCTGGAGGACGGCTCTGATAATTTACGGAAAGAATTCAATCAACTGCATGCTCATGTAGAAACTTACCACTCTTCTATTAAATCATTAAATGATAAGATAGAAGATTGAGAAAACAGGAGCCACAGGCAAAATTTACGCCTGCGAGGCATGCCAGAGTCAATCCTACCCAAAGTCCTGCCAACCTATCTCCCTGCTCTCTTTACCCACCTCAAGGAAAACAAACCTCAGAAGAAATCATATGGGATTGTGCCCATAGAGCCCTGCGATTGAAACTAGCGGACTCTGCCCCTCCTAGGGACATAATTATCAAATTCAAGAATTATCGTGACAAGGAAGAAATTATGAACCTAGAGAGAAAAAATCAACCAGTCTGGTTTAGAGGCAGCGTAATACAAATATATGCAGACCTCTCACAGAGGACCCTCCAGAAGAGAAGGGAGTTCTTCCCACTTACGCAATTATTACGTAACAAAAGAATTCCTTATCGCTGGGGATTCCCAACACAGAGGATGGTTATACATGAAGACAGAAGACTTTTTTGCAAAGACCTGCCAGAAGAAAAGTAGCTGTGCAGAGCTCTGGGCCTGGATTTACCAGATCTACTATTCCTTAAAGCACCGAACCCCTGTGAACTCTCAAGCCAACGCTCACAAGATGACAGAAACACATGGTCACTGGCAAATGCCAAACAATCTAGACTACCACCACCAACGCCGAAGACTTCCAAAGTCCCAAGGATGGAACTTGCCAAGTCACCCAGGACTAATTCGTAGCTCCTTTCCAGTCACTTCAACTAAGATACACATGCTTCAGGACTAACCCAGTTGGCTGAAGCCCTGACTTCGGCCATATAATGATCAGCACACACTGATTGGTATACGGGAGGTCAGGACTTTTACTACAAGACTGTGAGTATATTCTATACCACTATTAAAGGCTTCAGATGCACCAAAATAACAGACTCTAGAGACAAAACTCTTCTGCCAATTTTGGAGAATTCATCCTACTACCATTACAGTGCGACAGGGAAGTAAGTGTCTCCTAGTCACTGGTTGCTAGAACGTTCCGTATCTTAGGGAGCAGGCATTGGGTTTGTTCCCCGATATCTCTGCAGCTAGGATTGACCAAGGTTACTCGGCTACCAACTGCATCAGAGATTAGCACACTCCCACTGTACAATTAATAATAGCGGGTACTAGATCAGTGTACTTGACAGGCTTCCGCACTTGGTGGATGATATTACCACTTCCGTGTCTCTTCGATTCCTGCATCGGATGTACTCTCTTCAAGCAAATCGGATGGATCTTTTTCGAAGTTTATCGTACTTGGCTTTTGTCTGTCTGAACTTGCAATCTCACATCAGCTATACTGATTTGTAGAGTTTTCTTCTGTTAACTCTTGCTTTAACTTGTTCCCCAGCATAAACTGTTCAAGGACAGTACTTGCTATTTGCCTGTGCAACTTTCTCCTAATAAACAGGACTGTTGTATACATTTGAGTGGGGGAATTCAATTTGCCAGATATAGACTGGGATATTGCTAGATCAGCTCGAATCATCTACATTTTTGAATCCTTACATACATTTACATGTCTAACACCTGAGATTTGTAAAATAAAATCTTAGGTGTGTCTCCCTGCTCAGCTATGCACCTCATGTGCTGAGTCTATTTAGTACCATTAACAGGGATTTGCTGTGCTTCAGAGTGTGCAAGGACTATTACCCTATCAAAGTTGCTCCCAGGAGAGTTAATCTGATCTTTCTCCAAAATGTAAGCAGTATTTACTCTATTGCTAATGAGGTTTTACCTATCTTGCATCCAGTTGTTAAATGAAGATGTTTTCAAGGACTGGAAGGTGGTCCTCCTTTGGCCTTTAGCTCATCAGAGACTTCGGTTAGGAGCATCCCCTCTAAGTTACCCATTGATGATAAGGGTGTTTCTGATTCTGATGACACTTATTCTGACTCTCAGGATTTGAACATATTGATGCTTTTATTGCAGGAAGTTTTAATTGCTTTAGAGGTAGAGGATTGTCCTGCTACATTTAAGTAACCAGTAGGATTGATACATTCTTTAAGACAGCTCCTAAAGAGCCTTCTTCTTTTTGGCTTATTTCTAAGGAATCTCTTCCACCTGTTAATACAGAAATCTGGGAAACTATACCTAAGATAGATGCAGCAATGTCCATGCTTGCCAGACATACCACTATTTCTTTGCAGGATAGTTCCTCTTTTAATGATCCTTTAGATAGAAAACTTGAAGGTTTTCATAGGCGATCTTTTTAGCTTGCAGGTTTTATTTTTCGACCTGCTGTCAGTGTTGCTTGGGTAGCCACTGCTACTGCCATTTGGTTTGACAAACTTTCAGAACTTATTTCTAAGGAATCCACTTTGGGTAAGAATGAGGATTGCATTAACCTCATAAAAAACGTAAATTCCTTTATTTGTGATGCAGCAGTGAAAATGATTTGCTTTACTGCCAAGAATAATGCATTGGCTGTTTTAGTTTAACAAGCTTTGTGACTTAAGTCTTGGTCTGCTGATATGGTATCTAACTGCAGATTGCTTTCTGTCCCCTTCCAGGGTAAATCTCTGTTTTTGCATGGACTGGATTCTATTAATGCTGCAGTCACTGGGAGTAAGGGGGCTTTTCTGTTCCAGGATAAAAAATCTAAGGGAAAGCTTAGATCTGCAGGCATTTTAATTTATTTCAGCAATCTAAGGCTCAGAAATATTCCACTCTGCACAGAGTTCTGGCTACTCCAAATGTTCCTAGAAGTTCAGTTTTTTTTGGTACAAAAACAAACAGTCCAAGAAGTGTACCTGATTATTGCAAATCATTTCCTAGAGTTACAAAATACGCTTTTGTTCAGGGTCTCCTCAGGAAGACTCATTCTGTCTCGAGTAGGGCTGTCAAAAATAATCGTATTGGCGATGCATCGTGATGCGGCATGAAACGATTCTGCATCGATTCACGTTACCCACGTGACCCCGCCTCCAGGACAAGTAAGAGAAAGTGCGCGGTACATCGTTTGACGTCACGTCACCCCAATAAAGCAACAGGGCTGCTAATGGGCGGTCTCTGGAAGAGCCGAATGCAGTAGGAGGACTGGTGCCTTGAGAGTGATGATGGTGATGACGATTCCGAGTATACACGGCGGGCTCATTTTTATTTGGTGGGAGACAGAGAAGGAGACCTATGGTGAGAACTGTACATGTACATTATAGTAGTTAACCAAAACTTTGTACATTTTGCCAATGCCATTGAAAGAGCACAGGAATAAGGGGTAAATCAATACTACGTTATTAGTTACTGAGGCTGCCACACCTGACACCACGCCCCTCTATGTTCTAATGAAATATTATCTAGATGTTTTTCACAACATGGATGCCTGGCCTGCTGGGCTGCAAATATTGAAAATAAAAGTATATTATATAATGCAAGTACTGATGACTGATAGAAAGAGCTCAGGAATAAGGGGTAAATCAATACTACGTTATTAGTTACTGAGGCTGCCACACCTGACACCACGTCAGGCCCCTCTATGTTCTAATTAAATATTATCTAGATGTTTTTCACAACATGGATGCCTGCCTGGTCTGCAAATATTGAAAATAAAAGTATATTATATATAATGCAATTATGCAATGCATGTGCTCTCTTAAAAGGTGCCAATCCGAACCCAATCCCTGTTTTATTTATAACAAGACTAAAGCTGCATTTTTAAAAATACTAAAGGCCATAAAACCCAATTTGTGATGTATAAGAAAGTGCATGCAATTTTAAACAACTTTCCCAATTTACTTCTATCTAATTTACTTATCCTTTGTTGAAATCCCTTCTGTTGTGCACTGTGCAATGTGTGCATTGCTATTTCATCAACAAACAATATCTGAAGTATGAAGCAAATTAAATAATAGAAGTGTTGTTTATTTAAAATTGCATTCTCTATCTGAATCATGAAAGAAAATGTTTGGGTTTCAATTGTACTTTTAAGTGTGTGATATTACAGTGTATATTATTACTACTACTATACTAGGAGTCTAGGACACAGTACATTACACACTTAAAGGGACACGAAACCCAAACATTTGTTGTACTAGTCTACTTGTAAAAGTAGCCCCTAAAGGAACAGCAGGTTTATCCTGTATTTTTTTTCCTGCATTGATTTGATCTCAAATTGAGACTACTAATGAATGATGAATGGATTGGATAATTATTAATTAATAATGCATTGCTGATACAAAGAATTTGCAGTAGACTCCTCAAAACCCCCCATTCCAATCCAAATGCCAAGTGTCCCCTGCAATTTGTTTTCAAATGTTGGCAAAATGGCAAGTAGTTGAAGTTACTAATGTAATGTACTACATTTAAATTTTCTTGTTGATTTTACATTTGCGGCTTGACATTTTGACAACTTAACTTAGTGACGTGTTTTGTTTCTTAACACTGACAGAGTTCGACGTTGACAACAACATCAAACAACAAAAATTAAATACCTAGGGAATACTACTAACTTGAGAAATCACGTTAGCTGTTTTCACACTGAGATGCTAACACATGCCGCCAGTGCCACTGCCAAGGAAATAACAAGACTAGCTGTGGCAAGTTTCATAGCGAAAGACCTACGGCCTTACTCTGTTTTGGAAAACCTCGGGTTTCGCAAGCTGTTGAAGATGCTAGAGCCACGTTACAAGCTCCCGTGACGCAATCACTTTACAGAAAACGTTATACCTGCACTCTACCACGAAATCAAAGCTCAGGTAATGGCATCAATGAGCCAAGCCAGTCGAGTCGCAATAACGTGTAATTCATGGACTTCAGTCACGACGAAGTCTTATGTTACAGTAACTGCACATTACGTTAACAAGGACTGGCAGATCTTGTTGCATGTGCTGCAAACGAGAGCAGTTTATGAGTCTCACACGGGTTCTCATCTGGCGGAGCTACTGTCTCGTGTCATGGAAGAATGGCAGCTGTCCGATAAATCTGTAGTGCTTGTGACCGACAATGCGTCGAACATGATTGTTGCTGCTAAAATTGGAAAATTCCCTCATGTAAAATGCTTCGCCCATACACTGAATATTGCATCCCAGCTTGCGCTGAAAGTGGCCACGGCTTTTAGGCAGAGTGCGACGAATATCAACATTTTTTCACCGCAGCACTACAGCAAACCACTATCTGAAAGAAAAACAGAAATGTCTTGTCCTGAAGAATCATAAGCTGATAACTGATGTGACAACAAGGTGGAACAGCTCATATGACATGGTCGAGAGGTTCTTAGAACAGCAACCTGCAATCTGTGCCACATTGCTGTCTCCAGAAGTCAGAAAAAGTGAGTCAGATCTCTGCACTCTCAACGAAACAGATGTGTCAAATGCAGAGGATGCTGTGAGTGCATTAAAGCCAATTAAGGATGCAACCACACTGATGTCAGAAGAGCGCAATCCAACAGTGTCTCTCATTGCCCCTCTAAATGCACAACTGCTCCAGAACATGACAGACACCATGGGAGACACACCCATGATCCATGAGATCAAGAATGCCATCAAAACAGATCTCCTGAAGAGGTAGAGCAGTGAGGCAGAGAAGAAGATACTTTATGCAGCCTCTGCCCTGGATCCTCATTTTAAGGGACTGCCTTTTATTCTCACAGAGGAGGAGAGATTGGAGATATACAGAGGAGTGACTGAGGAGGCTGCATCCTTGGAGGTAATTTTAATTTCCTCATGTTTCTTGAAAAATGTATAAATTTAAAACAAACATAAAACATAACAGTCATAACAAAATAGGCTTAGCTAGCAGTAGCTTAGTAGCTAGTTTAATGAGTACAAGGTTTATATAAGACAGTTCTAATGCCACAGTCAACTTTCCTCCTCCTAGGCTAGATGTGACCTGTAATGTTGCATTACTGAGCAGTGAGCAGTAGCACATAGCATTAGCTAGCTGCTAGAGGTAATAATGAATGCTATTTTTTCTATTCTTTTTTTCAAACACAGATTGAGTGTACTAGTACAGTTACACCTAGGAGGACAAACGTGGATGAAGTGCCACTGCCTGAGGGAAAAGAAACTCTGGAAGAAGAATCACCCATCAAGGAGGATAACCCTTCTCCTCCCAAAAGAAAGTCTACATCGCTGCTCATGACTTTGCTGGAACAGTCTTTCACTGACACTGAAGGTACAATAGAACCCAATAGAGGAAATAGAGAAATATTGTAAAGCACCATCTCTGCCTCTCACTGTAAACCCTATGAACTGGTGGCATGTACATGAAGTCATATTTCCCCTCCTCTCTCATTTGTCAAAGCGATACTTGCAGTGGAGGCTCCTCTATAGGAGCACTTGAGCACGTGAACCCCCTGACCCCTGATGCCCCCTGACCCCTGATGAACCACTAAAAAAAAAAAAAAGAGTGAGAAATAAAAATTTTTTTTTTAATTTTTAATCCTTTTTGCTGATTAAATTAAAAAATACTCCAGGCTCCACTTTTGCTCCACTGCAGTTTTAAGTTAAAACATTAAAATTGCCTTATTTAGGCTGAAAGTGGAATGGGCATTTGCCTAATACTTCTATCTATCGCACGTGTGATAGATAGAAGTATATGCAAAAGCTCTTTCCACTTTAAAGCTGCATTGACAGCAGCGCCACCTACAGGCCAGCCCATAGGTCTCCTTACCGCACAGCTCTTAGTGTGCGAGAGCCAGCTGTCACGTGACACTCGCACACTAAGAGCTGTGTGTGTGGAGGTAGTGGCATCAGCAGACACTGGCTCCTCCCTCCTCTCCCCCCTGCAGACATCAAGGAAGCGCGGCAACTTGGAGCAGAAGGTATGGCGGGGTTTATTAATTGTGATAAGGACCTTGGATATAATACAGTAGTAATAAGGTCCTGTGTCTGCCACTGACTGCTCAGCCTCTCTACCCTGTCCTGTCTGGCTTCTCTCTACTAGTACGAGGGGCAGAATTAGATTAGCTAGAACTTAAGGACAGATAGGTTTGTCAGCCTGTACATGGCTTCTACCAGTTCTACGCGAGTGTGTAAGAATGTCTGAGGACCGGGGTTGATTACTTTCAGTGTACGCACTAGGTGACTGCACGGGTGCTCTATTCTGAATGAGGGGCTGAGCTCAGGTGAGGATTTTCAGTCAGGATTGTAAATGTAAATGTGTCTTTTAGTAGCAGAATGGAATCACAGTCCACTGACTCCTCTCACTTCAGCCCTGCACAAGTTCCGTAGTGAAAATCTAGAATGCAGCGGGGGCTGGGTTTACAGGGAAGTTAAATGGTCAGTTTTGGTTTTTTAGCTCCACCGGCATTTATGCTCCTCATGTTGCTGTGACAGTGTGTGTGTGATTTATTTTTATGGCTTTTATGGCTTTGCTGCTTTGAACTTTCAGATAGAAATCCGGAGTCGTCACTGAATTGTGCAGTGTATAGGTGTCTGCTCCTTCAACCATCCTGCATGAGGAGCTTTAGACCGATCAGAAAATGAAGGTTAAGTTAAGTGATCACACTCAGTCATATTTGTTAAAAAATCAGTTACTTTGCTCTGCTTCATATTTTTAAAAGGATTTTGTTTTTTTATAGATATTTTAATTTTGCTAAAATTGTATGCTATAAATCAGTCCCCTTGTCTATGAACGGCTCAGTTTACTCTAAACGCCTTTTTGTTTGTTGCTTGCACTCCTCATTAACTTTTTAAAAATAAAGTGGAATCCCCTTGTGTATCTGTCCCAGTGTGTGTAGTGTATCCATATGTATGTGAGTGTATTTATTAATATGTGTGTGTATGTATGTTTTAAAAAAAAACTTGTCAGATTTAAAGGAGATTGTCAGATGATCCTTTATTGAAAGACAGAGAAGTCAGCACTCAAAGAAAATAGGTAAGTAAACTAAATAGTTTTAATTGTATTTTACTGTAATTCTTCAATAAAAACTATTTAGTTTAAGGTCAAATTCAGAGACTAAAGTACTCGGCACAAAAGATAGGCCTTTATTAAGAACTTTACGTTCATTATCAGTCAAGGCATGTGTGCTCAAATTGACAATTATGTCCTCTATCGCGGTCGTCTGGGGGGTCTGTGTCTGATACCCCGCCCGCCTGATATGGGGTCTGTAGTGCCTCCCCCTCCCCGAGACCGTGTTGTTACCCCTAAAAAATGACTAGGGGTTGAGTGTGATCTGGGTTCATGTGAGGAGAATTGATCCTGATGTCTATGTTGACCAGGTGGCGTAAACGCAGTGCCAGAGGGGTTCCTATCGGTGTCAGTGGAATCTTCACCACTCGTATCTACCGTGTCAAAGTGTACCCGTCTGGTTCTGTGTCTCCTCCTAGCCTGATTCCCCTGTGTGTTGGTCAGCCATTTGTACACTTTTCCCTGCGTGTAATCACTATTGACAGTCTCTAGTTTTTTATTTTTAAATGTGATTAAATCACTCTGGTATTTGTCAATTTGTAATTTAATTTTTGATAACCAGTTCTCTTGGGTGTCATTAGTGAGTGTGATACTATGTAGAGATTCAAATGTTTGTATTTCAGTTCTAACTTTACTAAGAATTGCAGTGACCTCTTCAATAACCAATAGTATTAGGTCTAAAGAGCACTTATTTAGAATATAACACCATTTTTTTCTGAAATCTGGGTTATCACGCCCAATAGTGGGCACATTGTGGACTCTAAATCCACGGGGGATGTGTCCTGTTCTATAATAATCGGACAGATAGCTGCCATGTAACGCTAAATCAACCTCTCTTTTTTTTAATTTTAATAAAGAGTAATACAGATTAACTGGGGTCTCACCAATTGTTTTGGAGATGGGTGCAAACAGAATCCGGTCGGCATCATCAGGGGTGTAAGATGCAGTGCCTGTCTGTGCTGCCACGGCCTGGCAAGTCAGGTCTTCCACCTGAGTGTTGGGATCTGGGATGTTGTTATCCTCTGTTCTGGGTTGTGATGTCATGCTGGAGGGAAGCATGTAGCGGTGTGCCGGTGAAAAGGATATGACAAGAAGTTAATGCACTGCAGCCAAAATCCAAATGTACACGGTACTGTCAGCACAGCAAAAATTGTGCAGTCCAATTTTAAGAGCGCTGGAGATGTAAATAAATGAGGTTAAGTAAAGGGGGTTCACTGGTCAAAAAATAAGTAGTAAGCAATTTCCAGTTCAGCCCACCAGTAGCCAACTCGCCTGGGTGCAATGATATACCATGAAATAGAAAGCAAAAGAATGCACTCTCAGGACTTTTCCACAAAAAAACCAATTTAATGGAACGTTTTCGGGGTTCACAACCCCTTCATCAGCATTTGTCAACGTATTTCTATCACAAATTTTCTTGGCACTTATTATAATGCGGCACACTTTTGCTACAATAAGTCCCACAAATTAGTATGTCACTTTAACACGTTTGAAATTGTAGAGTACACTACTTCATTATTAATTTCATGTTTTGTTTGTTGAATCCGTAAACCGGAAGTGAGGTAATACAACTTCCGGTTCCGGATAGCACTGTGGAACGCAATATGCGTTCCAAACTCGAAAAATTGGCGCACTTTTCCTTTGGAGAGACACTAAGGTTGATATGATGTAATTGATATGTAACACTATAAATGAGCTGAATTTTGTTTGTTTTGCATGCTGATGAAGGGGTTGTGAACCCCGAAAACGTTCCATTAAATTGTTTTTTTTTGTGGAAAAGTCCTGAGAGTGCATTCTTTTGCTTTCTATTTCATGGTATATCATTGCACCCAGGCGAGTTGGCTACTGGTGGGCTGAACTGGAAATTGCTTACTACCTATATATATATATATATATATATATATATATATATATATATATATACATATATATATATATATATATATATATATATGTGTATATGTGTATATAAGAGTGTGTGTATAACTGTGCATGTGTGTGTAAATGTGTATATGTGTGTATAAATGTGTATAACTGTATATGTGTGTATAAAAGTGTGTGTATAACTGTGTATGTGTATTAATGTGTATACGAGTGTGTGTAAATGTGTGTATAAATGTGTATAAGTGTGTATAACTGCATGTGTGTGTATGAGTGTGTGTATAAATGTGTATGAGTGTGTTTGTATAACGTATAAGAGTGTGTGTATAAATGTACATGTGTGTGTATATGTGTATAAATGTGAATAAGTGTGTATACATGTGTATGTGTATAAGTGTGTATAAGTGTGTGTATAACTGTGCATGTGTGTATTTGTATAAATGTGTATAAGTGTGTATAACTGTGCATGTGTGTGTGTAAATGTGTATAAGAGTGTATATGTGTGTATAAATGTGTATAACTGTGTGTCTGTGTGTGTAAATGTGTATATGTGTGTATAAATGTGTATGAGTGTGTGTGTGTATAACAGTGCATGTGTGTGTAAATGTGTATAAGAGTTTGTGCATAACTGTGTATGTGTATAAATGTGTTTGTATAACTGTGCATGTGTGTGTGTAAATGTGAGTATAAATGTGTATAAATGTTTGTGTGTGTATAACTGTGTGTGTGCGTTTGTATATAACTGTGTATATGTGTGTATAAATGTGTGTGTGTGTATAACTGTGCGCGTGT
Organism: Bombina bombina; assembly: GCF_027579735.1. NCBI lineage: Eukaryota > Metazoa > Chordata > Amphibia > Anura > Bombinatoridae > Bombina > Bombina bombina. The sequence goes on along the minus strand of NC_069499.1, from coordinate 1,466,132,596 downwards.
GTGTGTAAATGTGTGTATATATATATATGTGTATAAAGGAGTTGGGAGGGGCACAGGAGATGGGAGGGGGAATAGGGTAGAGGAGGGGCAGAGGAGGTAGGTAGGTGGATCAAAGAGGAGGTGGGAGGCCCTGCCACACTTTTGCCCGGGGGCCCTGGTTGATCTCAGTCCGCCCCTGGTACCCAGTATATATATATATATATATATATATATATATATATATATATATATATATATATATATATATATATAGTAACTGCAGGGTGTATGTGGTGCTCTTGTCTTTCAATATACACAGGTTAGTTATGTACATACAACACACAGTAATACACATAACACACTGCCCTCACTTTGTACAAGGATGTGTTAAGGTAACTGGCAGAGTGTGTGTGTATGTATGTGTGTATATATATATATATATATATATATATATATATATATATATATATATATACACACACACACACACACAATAAAATGGGTGGAGCCATCTGAGGGGCGGGGCTAGTGCTCCCCCATCTTCAAAAGTCACCAGCCGCCACTGGATACTTGTATATCCCAGGTACAAGCGTGTCTGCAGAGCGTGTTTTCTCCACTGCAGGATATGTGGTAATGACAAAAAGAAGCACCCTCAAACCAGAGCATGTGGATCAACTAGTGTTCTTACAGAAAAAACTACATATTCCATAATTCTGAGTAGTGATTCAGGTTTATATTTAATGTTTTTTGGCACATCCAGAAAGTGCTGTGTGCCCCACTGCCCAGTGCAGTATTGTTATTAAGTTATTTTATATTTGTTAAAGTGATGGTAAATTCACCCAAACAGTTTCACATATTATAAAAGGTCTTAACCTAAATAATATATAAATAATAGCATATGCTTGTTAGCACAAAAGTCAGCTGTACTTTAAATTTATCAGCGTTTTATTCACTCTATATTAGCTCATCTAATGCAGCCTCTCACTACGATTCTTTGGCTTACTTGACTGGCAGCTGTTGTAGCCAATCGTAGCCTCACCATGCGCCCCATGTAAATGAATTGCCGCACGCTCCCGTGCTTGGAACTCTGCATATAATTTAAAATGCACATGCGCAACCCTCTACGCTATTTGCGCAACATAAACCGTGATCATAGGCAGAGTTCCAAGCACGGGAGCGTGCAGCAATTCATTTACATGGGGTGCATGGTGATTCAGCAGGCTACGATTGGCTACAACAGCTGCCAGTCAAGTAAGCCAAATGAGAGGCTGCATTAGATGAGCTAATATATAGACTCTAGCAGCTAGATTTAGAGTTTGGCGGTAGCCGTGAAAACCAGCGTTAGAGGCTCCTAACGCTGGTTTTGGGCTACCGCTGGTATTTAGAGTCAGTCAGGAAAGGGTCTAACGCTCACTTTCCAGCCGCAACTTTTCCATAGCGCAGATCCCCTTACGTCAATTGCGTATCCTATCTTTTCAATGGGATCTTTCTAACGCTGGTATTTAGAGTCGTGGCTGAAGTGAGCGTTAGAAATCTAACGACAAAACTCCAGCCGAAGAAAAAGTCAGTATTTAAGAGCTTTCTGGGCTAACGCCGGTTTATAAAGCTCTTAACTACTGTGCTCTAAAGTACACTAACACCCATAAACTACCTATGTACCCCTAAACCGAGGTCTCCCCACATCGCCGCCACTCTATTAAAAATTTTTAACCCCTAATCTGCCGCTCCGTACACCGCCGCCACCTACGTTATCCCTATGGACCCCTAATCTGCTGCCCCTAATACCGCCTACACCTACATAATATTTATTAACCCCTAATCTGCCGCCCCCAACGTCGCCGCCACCTACCTACACTTATTAACCCCTAATCTGCCGACCGGACCGCACCGCTACTATAATAAATGTATTAACCCCTATTCCGCCTCACTCCAGCCTCAATAACCCTATAATAAATAGTATTAACCCCTAATCTGCCCTCCCTAACATCGCCGACACCTAACTTCAAGCATTAACCCCTAATCTGCCGACCGGAGCTCACCGCTACTCTAATAAATTTTTTAACCCCTAAAGCTAATTCTAACCCTAACCCTAACACCCCCCTAAGTTAAATATAATTTTTATCTAACAAAATAAATTAACTCTTATTAAATAAATTATTCATATTTAAAGCTAAATACTTACCTGTAAAATAAACCCTAATATAGCTACAATATAAATAATAATTATATTGTAGCTATTTTAGGATTAATATTTATTTTACAGGCAACTTTGTATTTATTTTAACCAGGTACAATAGCTATTAAATAGTTAATAACTATTTAATAGCTACCTAGTTAAAATAATTACAAAATTACCTGTAAAATAAATCCTAACCTAAGTTACAATTAAACCTAACACTACACTATCAATAAATTAATTAAATAAAATACCTACAATTATCTACAATTAAACCTAACACTACACTATCAATAAATTAATTAAATACAATACCTACAAATAAATACAATTAAATAAACTAACTAAAGTACAAAAATAAAAAAGAACTAAGTTACAAAAAATAAAAAAAATATTTACAAACATTAGAAAAATATTACAAAATTTTTAAACTAATTACACCTACTCTAAGCCCCCTAATAAAATAACAAAGCCCCCCCAAAATAAAAAAAATGCCCTACCCTATTCTAAAATTAAAATAGAAAAGCTCTTTTACTTTACCAGCCCTGAAAAGGGCCCTTTGCGGGGCATGCCCCAAAAAAATCAGCTCTTTTGCCTGTAAAAAAACCCCATACAATACCCCCCCAACATTACAACCCACCACCCACAAACCCCTAATCTAACCCAAACCCCCCTTAAATAAACCTAACACTAAGCCCCTGAAGATCTCCCTACCTTGTCTTCACCACGCCGGGTTCACCGATCGATCCAGAAGAGCTCCTCCGATGTCTTGATCCAAGCCCAAGCGGGGGGCTGAAGATGTCCATGATCCGACTGAAGTCTTCATCCAAGCGGGAGTTGAAGAGGTCCATGATCGGGCTGAAGTCTTCTATCAAGCGTCATCTTCAATCTTCTTTCTTCCGGATCCATGGTCATCCCGCCGACGCGGAACATCCATTTTCACCGATGACTTCCCGACGAATGACGGTTCCTTTAAGGGACGTCATCCAAGATGGCGTCCCTCGAATTCCAATTGGCTGATAGGATTCTATCAGCCAATCAGAATTAAGGTAAGAAAATTCTGATTGGCTGATGGAATCAGCCAATCAGAATCAAGTTCAATCCGATTGGCTGATCCGATCAGCCAATCAGATTGAGCTTGCATTCTATTGGCTGATCGGAACAGCCAATAGAATGCGAGCTCAATCTGATTGGCTGATCAGATCAGCCAATCGGATTGAACTTGATTCTGATTGGCTGATTCCATCAGCCAATCAGAATTTTCCTACCTTAATTCCGATTGGCTGATAGAATCCTATCAGCCAATCGGAATTCGAGGGACGCCATCTTGGATGACGTCCCTTAAAGGAACTGTCATTCGTCGGGAAGTCGTCGGTGAAGATGGATGTTCCGCATCGGCGGGATGAACTACATGGATCCGGAAGAAAGAAGATTGAAGATGCCGCTTGATAGAAGACTTCAGTCGGATCATGGACCTCTTCAGCTCCCCCTTGGATGAAGACTTCAGCCGCATCATGGACATCTTCAGCCCCCCGCTTGGGCTTGGATCAAGACATCGGAGGCTCTTCTGGATCGATCGGTGAACCTGGTGTGGTGAAGATAAGGTAGGAAGATCTTCAGGGGATTAGTGTTAGGTTTATTTAAGGGGGGTTTGGGTTAGATTAGGGGTATGTGGGTGGTGGGTTGTAATGTTGGGGGGGGTATTGTATGTTTTTTTTTTACAGGCAAAAGAGCTAAATTCTTTGGGGCATGCCCCGCAAAGGGCACTTTTTTTAGGGCTGGTAATATTTTTCTAATGTTTGTAAATATTTTTTTATTTTTTGTAACTTAGTTCTTTTTTATTTTTTGTACTTTAGTTAGTTTATTTCATTGTATTTATTTGTAGGTATTGTATTTAATTAATTTATTGATAGTGTAGTGTTAGGTTTAATTGTAGATAATTGTAGGTATTTTATTTAATTTATTTATTGATAGTGTAGTGTTAGGTTTAATTGTAATTTAGTTTAGGATTTATTTTACAGGTAATTTTGTAATTATTTTAACTAGGTAACTATTAAATAGTTATTAACTATTTAATAGCTATTGTACCTGGTTAAAATAAATACAAAGTTGCCTGTAAAATAAATATTTTATTAAATATAATTATAATTTATATTGTAGCTATATTAGGGTTTATTTTACAGGTAAGTATTTAGCTTTAAATAGGAATAATTTATTTAATAAGAGTTAATTTATTTCGTTAGATTTAAATTATATTTAACTTAGGGGGGTGTTAGTGTTAGGGTTAGACTTAGCTTTAAGGGTTAATACATTTATTAGAGTAGCGGTGAGATCCGGTCGGTCGGCAGATTAGGGTTAATTATTGTAGGTAGGTAGAAGCGACGTTGGGGGCAGCAGTTTAGGGGTTAATAAATATAATATAGGGGTCGGCGGTGTTAGGGGCAGCAGATTAGGGGTACATAGGTATAATGTAGGTTGCGGCGGTGTACGGAGCGGCAGATTAGGGGTTAATAATAATATGCAGGGGTCACGAATAGCGGGGGCAGCAGATTAGGTGTTAATAAATATAGGGGTCGGCGGTGTTAGGGGCAGCAGATTAGGGGTACATAGGTATAATGTAGGTTGCGGCGGTGTACGGAGCGGCAGATTAGGGGTTAATAATAATATGCAGGGGTCAGCGATAGCGGGGGCGGCAGATTAGGGGTTAATAAGTGTAAGGTTAGGGGTGTTTAGACTCGGGTACATGTTAGGGTGTTAGGTGCAGACTTATGAAATGTTTCCCCATAGGAAACAATGGGGCTGCGTTAGGAGCTGAACGCTGCTTTTTTGCAGGTGTTAGTTTTTTTTTCAGCTCAAACAGCCCCATTGTTTTCTATGGGGGAATCGTGCACAAGCACGTTTTTGAAGCTGGCCGCGTCCGTAAGCAACGCTGGTATTTAGAGTTGCAGTGGCGGTAAATATGCTCTACGCTCCCTTTTTTGGAGCCTAACGCAGCCCTTCTGTGAACTCTAAATACCAGCGGTATTTAAAAGGTGCGGGGGAAAAAAAGCATGCGTAGCTAACGCACCCCTTTGGCCGCAGAACTCTAAATCTAGCCGAGAGTGAATAAAACACTGATAAATTAAAGTACTGCTGACTTTTGTGCTATACAAGCATATCAATAATGCTATTTAGGAGAAGACCTTTTATAATATGTGAAACTTTGTTTGGGTGAATTTACCATCACTTTAATGTTATAGCTTATAGCTTTTTGAAAATTGAAGCTTAAAACCTTGAGTAAATCTTTGTTAGATCACAAATATACTAACGACCCGACCACGTCACTCACTGTCACAGACAGTCACACACACACAAACAATACAAAAGAAACAACACACAACTGCACACCTCATTGTGTGTGTGTCACGGTTGTCACCCTTCTTCACCATGATTCTCTCTTTATGATGTGTTTTTTTTGGTATTGTTTGACTGTGTGAGACTGTGTGTGTGTGTTGGGTTGTGTAACAATAATATATATTTGTGATCCCATAAAGATAATCAAATTCAAGTAGTAGTTCAATGCTTGTTGTTATAATGTCTATTACACTACTTCTAGTTACTGTGTGATGTTTGCCAGTTAGGATTGGAATTTAGAAGTGCTCTGTTTTGTAGATGTTGTGCTATTGTTTACAGCACACAACAGTATTGTTTCCAGATTCACGTGATGTTTGTTTGCCAGTCATGATTCAAGGCAATGGCACACCTGTAATTTATTGTACCACATATAAGGGATTTATGTTTTGTTTTCTGAGGATGACCATTTTCACACAAATAATAATGGTATTGGTACTAGGTAATGGTGGTAACTTTAACTTAAGCTTAACCTATCTATTTTGGTTTTAATTTAATGTCTATTATATTATTATTATTACTAAGTAAATAGACATTACATTAAAACCAACATAGATAGATAGGTTAGACATTTATTTATGTTCATGTTTGTTTATACTTGACTGTACTATTTGTATACTATATATACATTTAAATATTTTCTTTTATTGAAGAAGTACACTGCGAGCACTGCACTTTTTACACTACTACAGTTTGATGCCATAATAAACCAATACAACAATTGCCATTTATTTAGTTTTTACTGTTCTATAAATACTGTTGTCTGCTGTGTTCAGACTTTGCCACAGGAAGAGTGTCCTTTTTTGAGCTAATAAAATAAAAAAAGAGTTCTTTTGACTGTTTGATTTTTTTTTTGTGAAAAATTTAAATCATGGGCATAAATAGGTCAGTAATCGTGATGCATTGCCGAATCGAATCGTTACCATGATAATCGTAATCGTAAGAGATCTGGAATTAATGGGAGTGATTGTACCAGTTCCAACTTTAGAATTAACCAGGGGTTTTATTCTAATTGCTTTATTGTACCAAAGAAAGAGGGTACTTTTCAGCCTGTTTTGCAACTCAAAATATTGAACAAATTCCTGAAAATTCATACTTTCAAGATGGAGACAGTTCTCACTTTACTTCCTTGTCAGTTCTCACTTAACTTCCTTATTTGCGTATCCCCATTCAAGGGGATCATATCAAGTTCCTGAGATTTCCTTTTCTAGACAAGCATTATCAGTTTGTTACCCTCCCTTTCAGTCTGGCTACAACTCCCAGACTGTTTATAAACACTGGAAGGAATCTTCTCACTCAAGGTACTCTATTTTATAAAATTGAATTTGATGGCATGGGGGGTGAATGCTTAGGTCTGTCTCAAAGAGGTTTTTCTGACAAGGTTATTGATACCTTGATTCATGCTAGGAAACCTGTTACTAGACGTATTTATCATAAGGTCTGGAAAACCTTTTTTTGTGTGGTGTACTCTCAAAGGTTATCGCCAAAATAATTTCAGAGTTCTTGACTTTCTGCAGGAGTCTCTAGATAAGGGTCTGTTCTCCGAAGGGTAAGATTTCAGCTCTTTCTCTGATATGTTTCTCAAGAAAATTGATAAAATTACAGGTTTTGATCAGAATGAAACCAGTTATTTGTCAAGTTTCTCCTCTTTGGAATCTTAACCTTATTTTGAGGGTTCTTCAAACTCCTCCTTTTGAGCCTTCTTTCTATCCACCCCAAGGACTCTAAAGATCATCTTCTTCACAATTTGGATATTGTGGGAGCTTAGATATTGTGTAGAAGCCACAAAAGATTTCAGACATTCTTCTTTTCTTTTTGTTCATTTTTCTGTTCCTTACAAGGGTCAGAAAGCTATGGCTGTTACTTTAGCTGCCTGGCTTAAAGCCTTAATTCGTTAGACATACTTGGTGGCGGGGAAGACTCCCCCGGAGCGCATTACTACACATTCTACTAGGCCAGTTGCCACTTTTTGGACTTTTCATAATGAGGCTTTTTCAAAGTTTTATCGCTTTGATGTGTATGCCTCTTCTAAAACCACTATTCACAGGAAAGTTTTGCAGGCCGGTATGCCTGATCAGTAATGTCCTGCCTTCATTGTTTGTTCCCCCTATTTCATGTCGTGATCTTGTGGACTTCTTTGCTTTGGTATAGATTCCCACTTATAATGACTCGAGGACTCTCACCATCTGATGAAAGAAAACAAATTTTACGCTTACCTGATAAATTCATTTATATCGAGATGGTGAGTCCATGAGCCCCGTCCCTTCTTTTTGTTCAGGTGGCGGCAGTAGTTGTTTTGCACTTCTTTATCTTTTCCTTCTTTTCTGTTTTCCTTATCTATTTGACTATATGTGTGACTGAGGATTATGGGAAGTCGGAGGGATTTAAACCTCTGATGTGATGGGGTGTCTTTTGCCTCCTCCTATTGGTCAGGAGGAAAATTCCCACATGTGATGACTCACTATCATGAAAGAAAATAATTTATCAGGTTAGCATAAATTTTGTTATTATACAGGTATACCTGTATACTCCTTTCTACTTGATGATTAATATTGATGATATCTTTATATGATTTCAGTGATTATGGATTGTGTTTTGAGCAACATGGAAGACGTATTACTACTTTTTATTGTGATTTGTTGAAATTGTTATTAAACACAATTACTTGTTGTAAACAACCATGCAAAATTATTATAATAGTTACCTGATTACCTAAACAGACTTTAAGAAAACCGCTTGTATTGTGCTAACGAACAGTTTTTTCTCACCGCTCACTTACCTACAGCGATGATATTACAGGTTTTTACAAACCCCGCGTTAAAAGGCAAGAAGTGAGCGTTGAGCAAAATTTTGCTCCATACCGCACTCCAATACCAGCGCTGCTTAAGTCAGCGGTGAGCTGGTCGTACGTGCTCATGCACGATTTCCCCATAGACATCAGTGGGGAGAGCCGGCTGAGAAAAAGTCTAACACCTGCCAAAAAGCAGCATAAATCTCAGTAACGCAGCCCCATTGATTCCTATGGGGAAACACATTTTATGTTTACTTCTAACACCCTAACATGAACCCCCGAGTCTAAACACCCCTAATCTTACACTTATTAACCCCTAATCTGCCGCTCCGGACACCGCCGCCACCTACATTATACTTATTAACCCCTAATCTGCTTCCCCCAACATCGCCGACACCTACATTATATTTATTAACCCCTAATCTGCAGCCCCCAATGTCGTCACAACCTACCTACACTTATTAACCCCTAATCTGCCGTCCCCAACGTCGCCGCCACTATATAAAATGTATTAACCCCTAAATCTAAGTCTAACCCTAACACCCCCTAACTTAAATATAATCTAAATAAATCTAAATTAAATTACTATAATTAACTAAATAATTCCTATTTAAAACTAAATACTTACCTATAAAATAAACTGTAAGCTAGCTACAATATAGCTAATAATTACATTGTATCTAGCTTAAGGTTTATTTTTATTTTACAGGCAAGTTTGTATTTATTTTAATTAGGTAGAATAGTTACTAAATAGTTATTAACTATTTAATAACTACCTAGCTAAAATAAAGACAAATTGACCTGTAAAATAAAACCTAACCTAAGTTACAATAATACTACACTACAATTAAATAAATTACCTACATTAAATGATTCAGATAGGGCATGTAATTTTAAACAATTTTCCAATTTACTTTTATCACCAATTTTTCTTTGTTCTCTTGGTATTCTTAGTTTAAAGCTTAACCTAGGAGGTTCATATGCTAATTTCTTAGACCTTGAAGGCCGCCTCTTAAGAATGCATTTTAACAGGTTTTTCACCACTAGAGGGTGTTAGTTCATGTTTTTCATATAGATAACACTGTGCTCGTGCACGTGAAGTTACCTGGGAGCCATCACTGATTGGCTAAACTGCAAGTCTGTCAAAAGAACTGAAATGAAGGGGCAGTCTGCAGAGGCTTAGATACAAGATAATCACAGAGGTAAAAAAATATATAAATATAACTGTGTTGGTTATGCAAAACTAGGGAATGGGTAAACAAGGGATTATCTATCTTTTAAAACAATAACAATTCTGGTGTAGACTGTCCCTTTAAATTAGCTAAATCACAAAAAACAAAACACTAAATTACAGAAAATAAAAAACAAATAACAGATCTTTAAACTAATTACACCTAATCTAAAAGCCCTATCAAAATAAAAAAAAGCGCCCCCAAAATAAATAAAAAAACCTAGCCTAAACTAAACTATCAATAGCCCTTAAAAGGGCCTTTTGCGGGGCATTGCCCCAAAGTAATCAGCTCTTTTACCTGTAAAAAAAAATACAAACAACCCCCCAACAGTAAAACCCACCACCCACACAACCAACCCCCCAAATAAAAACCTAACTAAAAAAACCTAAGCTCCCCATTGCCCTGAAAAGGGCATTTGGATGGAAATTGCCCTTAAAAGGGCATTTAGCTCTATTGCAGGCCCAAAGCCCTAACCTAAAAAATAAACCCACCCAATACACCCTTAAAAAATCCTATCACTAACCCCTGCAGATTCACTTACCGTGAGAAGTCTTCATCCAAGCGGCAAGATGTCCTCAACGAAGCTGGCAGAAGTGGTCCTCCAGACGGGCAGAAGTCTTCATCCAAGCGGCAAGAAGTGGTCCTCCAGACGGACAGAAGTCTTCATCCAGACGGCATCTTCTATCTTCATCCTTCCGGCGCTGAGCGACTCCATCTTCAAGACATCCGGCGCGGAGCATCCTCTTCAAATGACGGCTTCTTCGAAATGAATATCACTTTAAGTGACGTCATTCAAGATGGCGTCCCTTAGATTCCAATTTGCTGATAGAATTCTATCAGCAAATCTGAATTAAGGTTGAAAAAATCCTATTGGCTGATGCAATCAGCCAATAGGAGTGAACTTCATTCCTATTGGCTGATCCAATCAGCCAATAGGATTGAGCTTGCATTCTATTGGCTGATTGGAACAGCCAATAGAATGCCAGCTCAATCCTATTGGCTGATTGCATCAGCCAATAGGATTTTTTCTACCTTAATCCCGATTGGCTGATAGAATTCTATCAGCCAATCGGAATCTAAGGGACGCCATCTTGGATGATGTCACTTAAAGTGATATTCATTCCGAAGAAGCCGTTGTTTGAAGAGGATGCTCCGCGCTGGATGTCTTGAAGATGGAGCCGATCCGCGTCGGAAGGATGAAGATAGAAGATGCAGTCTGGATGAAGACTTTTGTCTGTCTGGAGGACCACTTCTGCCCGTCTGGAGGACCACTTCTGCCGGCTTCCTTGAAGACTTCTTGCAGCTTGGATGAATACTTCTCCCGGTAAGTGAATCTTCGGGGGTTAGTGTTAGGATTTTTTTAAGGGTGTATTGGGTGGGTTTATTTTTTAGTTTAGGGCTTTGGGCCTGTAATAGAGCTAAATGCCCTTTTAAGGGCAATGCCCATCCAAATGCCCTTTTCAGGGCAATGGGGAGCTTAGGTTTTTTTAGTTAGGCTTTTATTTGGGGGGTTGGTTGTGTGGGTGGTGGGTTTTACTGTTGGGGGGTTGTTTGTATTTTTATTTTACAGGTAAAAGAGCTGATTACTTTGGGGCAATGCCCCGCGAAAGGCCATTTTAAGGGCTATTGATAGTTCAGTTTAGGCTAGGGTTTTTTTTTATTTGGAGGGAGGGCTTTTTTTTATTTTGATAGGGCTATTAGATTAGGTGTAATTAGTTTAAAGATCTGTAATTTGTTTTTTATTTTCTGTAATTTAGTGGGGTTTTTTTGTGATTTAGCTAATTTAATTTAATTTATTTAATTGTATTTAATTTATTTAATTGTAGTGTAGTGTTAGGTGTTATTGTAACTTAGGTTTTAATTTACAGGTAAATTTGTATTTATTTTAGCTAGGTAGTTATTAAATAGTTAATAACCATTTAATAACTATTCTACCTAGTTAAAATAAATACAAACTTGCCTGTAAAATAAAAATAAACCCTAAGCTAGCTACAATGTAACTATTAGTTATATTGTAGCTAGTTTAGGGTATATTTTATAGGTAAGTATTTAGTTTTAAATAGGAATAATTTAGTTAATTTTAGTAATTCTATTTAGATTTATTTAAATTAGATTTAAGTTAGGGGGTGTTGGGGTTAGAGTTAGATTTAGGAGTTAATACATTTAATATAGTGGCGGCGGCGTTGGGGATGGCAGATTAGGGGTTAATAAGTATAATGTAGGTGGCGGTGATGTTAGGGGCGGCAGATTAGGGGTTAATAATATTTAACTAGTGTTTGTGAGGCGGGAGTGCTGTGGTTTAGGGGCTAATATGTTTATTCTAGTGGCGGTGATGTCCGGAGCGGCAGATTAGGGGTTAAAATTTTTATTATAGTGTTTGGGTGTTAGTGTACTTTTTAGCACTTTAGTTATGAGTTTTATGCTACAGCAATGTATTGTAAAACACATAACTACTGACTTTAGAATGCGTTAGGAATCTTGGAGGTAGAGCGTGTACCGCTCACTTTTTGCCCTCCCAGGACAGACTCGTAATACCAGCGCTATGGAAGTCCCCATAGAAAAAAGGGTTTACGAAGTTTACGTAAGTCGGTTTGTGGTAAGGCCAAAGAAATGTGCGGTGCCCCTAAACCTGCAAGACTCGTAATAGCAGCGGTAGTGAAAAAGCAGCATTAGGACCTGTTAACACTGCTTTTTCAGCTTAACGCAAAACTCGTAATCTAGCCGTATATTTGTGTCTAAAATATTTGCTTGGAAAGGAAAACAGTCTTGGGACCAGAGGACTAATTTAATTATAACTCAGGTGCACTAGAATCATAAAGGAAGCACAGCGATTGGCTAAATTAGAAACGCCACCTCATAGGGAGAAAAAAGAGAGTTTTGCCGTGAGCGGCCGGAGCAGCAACAAAGAAAAACGTACATTTATCATACATTTAAGTCATCACTGAAGGTCCCATTTATTTTTAGTTATGGTAAATATTTGAAATGCTAGGATTTACCATCGCTTTAAGCCCTAGAAACCCCCAGGACCTATTGTTTGAAAGGCAATTGCCTGCTCTTTTAATCTTGGGGGTGTAAAGTAAACATTAAAATAAAGACCCTAGAGTTAAAACCCAGAAGCCTCTTTTAAAACATGACCCAATATAGCTTTTCCTAGCCAGATAACCGTTGTGATCACCTGGCGTAAATAATTGTAAATTTATTTGAGGGGAGGTTCATGGGAGCCTCTATGTGCAGATAAAAGTTATATACATATACCAAATGGGCCTTTTTGATATGTGGATAACTCATTTTTACAACAAAAAAAACATGCACATTATTTTTTATAATCTTTTTTAATTATCATTTTAATAAAAATATATATAAAAAAAAATTAACGCAAATTGAAATTGAAAAATGAAAGAAAATTTTGGGGTTTCCTGTCCCTTTTAGACTTACCAACCAACACATGCCCTACAAAAAGGAGTATGTTAGTTTAAGGAGACCATCTCATTTATAACTATGCCATAGAGATTTTTAATGTTTTAATAAATTCTGGAGTTTAAGTTCCTGAAACTGCTGATTTACACTCCATATTCTAGATATTGACGCATCCTCCCAGATCTCCAGCAGATTTATAGATAAAATATTCAAACCTAAAATTAGGATACAATCTTTGACCAGGGGCTGAGAACTTCTCTTGGAAATAAGGTTTGCAACTATAGAATAAAAATAAGATAACCCTTTCACCCTTAGCCCTGGCATTAGAATATTTTTTTTTTACAGCATTCAGACTATTTACCTTTTCCTTTACATTGAAGGGCAATTTCTTAGGTCGACAAGAATAAAGTAAGATGTACAACCTTTAAAACTCCTCAGATACACAACCTTTGTGCTTTCTCCTCCTAACAAATCAACAAGGGGACGGAGATTGACCCTTACAAGAGAAGTCAGAGGCTGAATCTTTGCATTAAAGTGAAAAACGTAGAGGAAACTTCATATCTGTGTTTTCTTGGAATAAGGGCACGACAGAGCTCACTGAATGCTTAGCTTTATTTCCTAATATCAAAAACACTGACTGACACTAAACGCGCAGACCGCATAACAGAGGGCTAATTTGGTGGTGGTGGGGGGGGGGGGGGGGAACAAACAAAACAAAAAAAAGCTACTATTTTTTGCAGATAAAAAAGAAATAGGATAAAAAACATAACACAATTAGTAATATTCTTTAAAGAAAATTCATATCCTGAAGAGTCTTGGGAACGTCTGTGTTTTTTTCACTGTAAACTCTTGAAGGTTAAATGAAAACTTACAAACCACCTGAGCACTTACTTCTGTAATTACTCCGGCATCAAAAAGGATTACATCACTTAAATTAGCCCTTCAAATAGCACAACTTCTGACTATAGATGACTGTGTGTTAGGCTTAAATTCCTCCATAAGGGAAGCGGAAATAACAGGTCACCTTGTTTCCTACGACATGCCTAGGATAAATGCCCTTGTCTGCACTGTAGAGAAGAGAATATAAAATTGTTGAATTAGAGGAGATTTAAAGGGACACTCAAGTCAAAATTAAACTTTCATTATTCAGATAGAGCATGCAATTTTATACAAATTACTTCCATTATCAAAATAAGCACAGTCTTTTTATATACAAACTTTTTGAGTCACCAGCTCCTACTGAGCATGTGCAAGTGTATGCATTTGCTGATGGCTGTCACATGGTACGTGTATGCATTTGTAATTGGCTGATGGCTGTCACATGGTACAGGGGGAGTGGAAATATACATAACTTTTAAAATTGTCAGAAAAAAATCTACTACTCATTTGAAGTTTAGACTAAGTGCAATTGCATTGTCTTGTTATCTTGCATTTGTTGACTATGCAAATCTACTGTGTTGACTGGTCCTTTAATAAATGAAAGGTGTAGAATGCTGTGTCAAATGAATCTAGTGACTATTTTATTTGTTGATATTTCAGTTTCACTGACACTTATTCCATTTTCTTTTGCAGAGGAAAAAAAACTAATCCTAAGCACATTACAACTCTATAAAGCAAATGCAAAAGGCTTAAAGGGACAGTATCTACCAATTTTCATAAAACTGCATGTAATAGACACTATTATAAATAAGAATATGCACAGATACTGATATAAAAATCCAGTTTAAAACATTTGAAAAACTTACTTAGATGCTCCCAATTTAGCACTGTTCATGAGGTTAGGCTGGGACACCCATTTAAATGGGCTTACAGCAGACCCCCCCCTCCCCTGCATATGTAAAGACACATTATGCAAACAGTGGCAAGTAGGAGTCTGTAGACATCAGTATACATGTTAAACTTTGGGGCTTGGTAAGGAGTCTGAAAATCAGCATAATGTTATTTAAAAGTAAGCAATACTATACATTTTTACAAAAACATCCCCAGATGGGCTATATAAATGGATCATCTGTAAAACATTTATTCAAAGAAAAATCTAGTGTACAATGTCCCTTTAAGGGGATATGAAACCCAATTTTTTTTTCTTTGATTCAGAGGGAGAAAACAATTTTAAACAACTTGCTGATTTACTTCTATTATCAATATTTCTTCATTCTCTTGGTATCTTTTGTTGAAAAGCAGGGACGTATGCTAAGGAGCGGGACCATTTCTGGAGCACTATATGGCAGCAGTATTGCAAGAAAGTTATCCATTTGCAAGAGCGCTAGCTCTATTTCCTTCAACACAGAATATCATGGGAACTAAGCAAATTTGACAATAGAAGTAAATTGGAAACTTTTTAACATTTTTGGGATTCATAAACCTTTTATTTCTAAACAAGAAAAAGAACCTGTGCACTTTTCACAAAAGTAACGCTAAAGTTAAACACATTACCTTTTTAAATATATTAGAATATGACTGCCTTAAAGGGACAGTAAAGTCCAAATTAAACTCTCATGATTCAGATAGAGTATGTCATTTTTAACTACTTTCCAATTTACTTTTATCATTAAATTTACTTTGTTCTCTTCTCTTGGTATTCTTAGTTGAAAGATAAACCTAGGTAGGCTCATATGCTAATTTCTAATCCTGTGAAGGCTGCCTATTATCTGATTGCATTTTACAGTTTTCACAGCTAGAGGGCGTTAGTTCACGTGTGCCATATAGATAACATTGTGCTCACACCCGTAGAGTTATTTAAGAGTCCACACTAATTGACTAAAATGCAAGTCTGACAAAAGATATGAGATAAGGAGGCAGCCTGCAGAAGCTTAGATAAGGTAATCATAGAGGTAAAAAGTATATTTCTATAACAGTGTTGGTTATGCAAAACTGGGGAATGGTAAATAAAGGGATTATCTATCTTTTTAAACAATAACATTTTTGGTGTTTAGTGTCATTTTAAAGAGATTTGTCTATCAGCTGAGCTTCTGTGTTTTCACCAAAACCTCTCTTTTTATATAAGTTTGTAGATAAAGTGCAGTTAATAACTTTACATATTCATTTTTAGAGCATATTATAGTGCATACTGCAGTATCTTGCTGTGAAAGCTACTACAATGTCTCTCAGGTTATGTAAGTGTGAAGTGGCAAACATAATGACATTAGAACAGTGTCGCACCGCCCACCCTCACCTGCACCCCGGAGCTATCCCCCTCTCCCGCAGCCCCCACTTGGTGTATAACCGCAGCCAGGGACTGGGCAAGAGCCAAGACGACCGCCATAGCTGCAGGTGGTAACACAGGTAACGGCTGTGACACGGCCGCCCCACCAGGCCCCAACCGCATCTCGTCTGTGCCTAAGGCTTATGCAAAATGCCCACTAGACGAACCATCTTGGGATGGAGGGGGTTAAGATCAGGCCCCAAACTATGAGCCCTAATTAAGTCAGTAGAGGGATGAGACTTGGTAGTAGTGGAGGGAGGAGTGTGCCCCCGACTAGGCCCTGGCCCTGACCCACCCCCTTCAACAGGGGAAGCCTGACCTAACCCAGTAGCTGTCCTGCCATCACCCCTAGCTAGGCCCAAATCCTTCCTTACTACCATCCTAGACCTAGCAAAAGTTCTAGCTGTAGGGTGTGTGGGGGGTACCACATCCTCATTGCTTGACTTCCTCCTTTCTCGTGCAGGTCCTTTTTTCTTGGATGTCATCTCCGCCACCTCTCTATGGCCCCTATTTATCAAAGGTGTTGCGGACCTGATCTGACAGTGCGGATCAGGTCCGCAACACCTCGCTAAATGCGGAGAGCAAAACGCTCTCCGCATTTAACATTGCACCAGCAGCTCACAAGCCCCTTGCAGGCTCGCGGCCCATCGGCCGCCAGCAGGGGGTGTCAATCAACCCGATCGTACTCGATCGGGTTGAATTGTGGCAATTCCTGTCCGCCTGCTCAGAGCAGGCGGACAGGGTTATGGAGCAGCGGTCTTTAGACCGCTGCTTCATAATTTGTGTTTCTGGCGAGTCTGAAGACTCGCCAGAAACAGGGGCCCAGATGCTCCATTCGGAGCTTGATAAATGGGCCCCTATATCTCTTCAAAGGCAACTACTTCCTTCTAGCTCTATCCATCTTCGACCCACGAAAATCCAGCTCAGAATCAACAGTGAAAATGTCTCCTTGAAGTCTGGAACAGGAAGAGGCCGGAATGACTGCTGCAGGACCCTATAATGGTAAGCACAAACACCGCCTTCAAACTTGCAACAATGTAGCAAACACAACTTAGAACTCTCCAGACTTTAAGTTAGTTATCTCTTAATGTGAAGGTAAAGTTTTGACTTTCTGCAATAATTATTTAATCTATCACCTTGTAAAATAAACTGTCGCTAACTTATTATTTTTTTTTTTTAACCTTACATATTTCGTTAGTAAATGTATTTGGTTCTCCCCTACCGTTCCGTTAAAGCTCCGCCCAGGATCCATTTCCTGTCTGTTTGTATAGAGCGTGCCTACAATGCTCGTGCCCGGACAAGATAACCAGTGCGCATGCGGCAATCCTCGACGACGGTGCACAATGCGCATGCGTTAATGCTTGTTATAAACAAGCTTGCTACGTATTGATGGTTTTGTTAGTAAACTTGCGCTAAACGGGGCCGCGCCAGGGAGAGGAAGGAATCTTACGCATGCGCAGAGCTTAGAAGATAGCGGTGACGTCAAATGACGGCCGCCTAACGGCCAGCAAGTCAATTGGCTGTTCTGAAAACGTGACCAGCAGGATAAAAAAAAAAAAAAATATCACGGGTTGAATCGTAAGCTTGCTAGATTGCGACTAAAACCTGATAAAACTACGAATAAAGGTAAAAATTTAAATTTTCATGAATGAAAGTGCCATTGATTTGTGCTGTATTGCTGATATTTGCATAGTAATACAGCAAACTTTACCTTCACTTTAATGTTGCTACAGACCCACTAGAGGGCCCTCCACTGTCATTGTGTGTTTATGACAGAGTAATCAGAGTAATTCACTGCTGTTTGTGTCTTAGGGGCAGTCAAGGGAGTTAAAGGGACAGTAAACACCTTATAATTACAAGACATTTTAGTTTTTGTGCTATAGAATAAGATATCAGCCAAGTCTTAACATTTGTAAAACAAACTGACATCTTCCTTGCTGCATTTGTTTTTAAATAGCCAAACTCCACTCACTACTCATCCTATTTGGAGAAGCCAATCCAGGTTTAAGGCTACAGACAACAAGTCTAGCCACCGTCATATTACTAGTCTAAAGTGCATTGTTTTGCAGATGGTTCCACCAGTTAGCAGATATGTAGCAGGGATACCTTTCAGAAGACTGCAGTGCGCTTTTCCAGGTCTGAGAATTAGGGAACAATTTTAAGAGCTAAATTACATGAAAAGTGAATAATAAAAGTATATTGCAAAGTAATTTTACTACATATAACTAAACATTTTATATAAAAATGTCAATGTCTTTTGTACCTGATAAGTCACTTCTGTGTGTCTCTGCCAAGGTTTAAATTATTTGGATATGATACTACAGTTTACTGTGCAAACTGGCAAACAATGGGTAAATCTTCACATATTGTTTGTATGTATGTATATATATATATATATGTGTATATATATATATATATATATATATATATAAATATAACATAATTTATGTAAGAACTTACCTGATAAATTCATTTCTTTCATATTAGCAAGAGTCCATGAGCTAGTGACGTATGGGATATACATTCCTACCAGGAGGGGCAAAGTTTCCCAAACCTCAAAATGCCTATAAATACACCCCTCACCACACCCACAATTCAGTTTAACGAATAGCCAAGAAGTGGGGTGATAAAAAAAGTGCGAAAGCATATAAAATAAGGAATTGGAATAATTGTGCTTTATACAAAATCATAACCACCACAAAAAAAGGGCGGGCCTCATGGACTCTTGCTAATATGAAAGAAATGAATTTATCAGGTAAGTTCTTACATAAATTATGTTTTCTTTCATGTAATTAGCAAGAGTCCATGAGCTAGTGACGTATGGGATAATGACTACCCAAGATGTGGATCTTTCCACACAAGAGTCACTAGAGAGGGAGGGATAAAATAAAGACAGCCAATTCCTGCTGAAAATAATCCACACCCAAAATAAAGTTTAACGAAAAACATAAGCAGAAGATTCAAACTGAAACCGCTGCCTGAAGTACTTTTCTACCAAAAACTGCTTCAGAAGAAGAAAATACATCAAAATGGTAGAATTTAGTAAAAGTATGCAAAGAGGACCAAGTTGCTGCTTTGCAGATCTGGTCAACCGAAGCTTCATTCCTAAATGCCCAGGAAGTAGAAACTGACCTAGTAGAATGAGCTGTAATTCTCTGAGGCGGAGTTTTACCCGACTCAACATAGGCAAGATGAATTAAAGATTTCAACCAAGATGCCAAAGAAATGGCAGAAGCTTTCTGGCCTTTTCTAGAACCGGAAAAGATAACAAATAGACTAGAAGTCTTACGAAAAGATTTCGTAGCTTCAACATAATATTTCAAAGCTCTAACAACATCCAAAGAATGCAACGATTTCTCCTTAGAATTCTTAGGATTAGGACATAATGAAGGAACCACAATTTCTCTACTAATGTTGTTGGAATTCACAACTTTAGGTAAAAATTCAAAAGAAGTTCGCAACACCGCCTTATCCTGATGAAAAATCAGAAAAGGAGACTCACAAGAAAGAGCAGATAATTCAGAAACTCTTCTGGCAGAAGAGATGGCCAAAAGGAACAAAACTTTCCAAGAAAGTAATTTAATGTCCAATGAATGCATAGGTTCAAACGGAGGAGCTTGAAGAGCTCCCAGAACCAAATTCAAACTCCAAGGAGGAGAAATTGACTTAATGACAGGTTTTATACGAACCAAAGCTTGTACAAAACAATGAATATCAGGAAGAATAGCAATCTTTCTGTGAAAAAGAACAGAAAGAGCAGAGATTTGTCCTTTCAAAGAACTTGCGGACAAACCCTTATCTAAACCATCCTGAAGGAACTGTAAAATTCTCGGTATTCTAAAAGAATGCCAGGAAAAATGATGAGAAAGACACCAAGAAATATAAGTCTTCCAGACTCTATAATATATCTCTCGAGATACAGATTTACGAGCCTGTAACATAGTATTAATCACAGAGTCAGAGAAACCTCTTTGACCAAGAATCAAGCGTTCAATCTCCATACCTTTAAATTTAAGGATTTCAGATCCTGATGGAAAAAAGGACCTTGTGACAGAAGGTCTGGTCTTAACGGAAGAGTCCACGGTTGGCAAGAGGCCATCCGGACAAGATCCGCATACCAAAACCTGTGAGGCCATGCCGGAGCTACCAGCAGAACAAACGAGCATTCCTTCATAATCTTGGAGATTACTCTTGGAAGAAGAACTAGAGGCGGAAAGATATAGGCAGGATGATACTTCCAAGGAAGTGATAATGCATCCACTGCCTCCGCCTGAGGATCCCGGGATCTGGACAGATACCTGGGAAGTTTCTTGTTTAGATGGGACGCCATCAGATCTATTTCTGGAAGTTCCCACATTTGAACAATCTGAAGAAATACCTCTGGGTGAAGAGACCATTCGCCCGGATGCAACGTTTGGCGACTGAGATAATCCGCTTCCCAATTGTCTACACCTGGGATATGAACCGCAGAGATTAGACAGGAGCTGGATTCTGCCCAAACCAAAATTCGAGATACTTCTTTCATAGCCAGAGGACTGTGAGTCCCTCCTTGATGATTGATGTATGCCACAGTTGTGACATTGTCTGTCTGAAAACAAATGAACGATTCTCTCTTCAGAAGAGGCCAAAACTGAAGAGCTCTGAAAATTGCACGGAGTTCCAAAATATTGATCGGTAATCTCACCTCCTGAGATTCCCAAACTCCTTGTGCCGTCAGAGATCCCCACACAGCTCCCCAACCTGTGAGACTTGCATCTGTTGAAATTACAGTCCAGGTCGGAAGCACAAAAGAAGCCCCCTGAATTAAACGATGGTGATCTGTCCACCATGTTAGAGAGTGTCGAACAATCGGTTTTAAAGATATTAATTGAGATAACTTCGTGTAATCCTTGCACCATTGCTTCAGCATACAGAGCTGAAGAGGTCGCATGTGAAAACGAGCAAAGGGGATCGCGTCCGATGCAGCAGTCATAAGACCTAGAATTTCCATGCATAAGGCTACCGAAGGGAATGATTGTGACTGAAGGTTTCGACAAGCTGTAATCAACTTTAGACGTCTCTTGTCTGTTAAAGACAGAGTCATGGACACTGAATCCATCTGGAAACCCAGAAAGGTTACCCTTGTCTGAGGAATCAAAGAACTTTTTGGTAAATTGATCCTCCAACCATGATCTTGAAGAAACAACACAAGTCGATTCGTATGAGATTCTGCTAAATGTAAAGACTGAGCAAGTACCAAGATATCGTCCAAATAAGGAAATACCACAATACCCTGTTCTCTGATTACAGACAGCAGGGCACCGAGAACCTTTGTAAAAATTCTTGGAGCTGTAGCTAGGCCAAACGGCAGAGCCACAAACTGGTAATGCTTGTCCAGAAACGAGAATCTCAGGAACTGATAATGATCTGGATGAATCGGAATATGCAGATATGCATCCTGTAAATCTATTGTGGACATATAATTCCCTTGCTGAACAAAAGGTAAGATAGTCCTTACAGTTACCATCTTGAACGTTGGTATCCTTACATAACGATTCAATATTTTTAGATCCAGAACTGGTCTGAAAGAATTCTCCTTCTTTGGTACAATGAAGAGATTTGAATAAAACCCCATCCCCTGTTCCGGAACTGGAACTGGCATAATTACTCCAGTCAACTCTAGATCTGAAACACATTTCAGAAATGCTTGAGCTTTTACTGGATTTACTGGGACACGGGAAAGAAAAAATCTCTTTGCAGGAGGTCTCATCTTGAAACCAATTCTGTACCCTTCTGAAACAATGCTCTGAATCCAAAGATTGTGAACAGAATTGATCCAAATTTCTTTGAAAAAACGTAACCTGCCCCCTACCAGCTGAGCTGGAATGAGGGCCGCACCTTCATGTGGACTTAGAAGCAGGCTTTGCCTTTCTAGCTGGCTTGGATTTATTCCAGACTGGAGATGGTCTCCAAACTGAAACTGCTCCTGAGGATGAAGGATCAGGCTTTTGTTCTTTGTTGAAACGAAAGGAACGAAAACGATTATTAGCCCTGTTTTTACCTTTAGATTTTTTATCCTGTGGTAAAAAAGTTCCTTTCCCACCAGTAACAGTTGAAATAATGGAATCCAACTGAGAACCAAATAATGTGTTACCCTGGAAAGAAATGGAAAGTAAAGTTGATTTAGAAGCCATATCAGCATTCCAAGTTTTAAGCCATAAAGCTCTTCTAGCTAAAATAGCTAGAGACATAAACCTGACATCAACTCTGATAATATCAAAAATGGCATCACAGATAAAATTATTAGCATGCTGAAGAAGAATAATAATATCATGAGAATCACGATGTGTTACTTGTTGCGCTAAAGTTTCCAACCAAAAAGTTGAAGCTGCAGCAACATCAGCCAAAGATATAGCAGGTCTAAGAAGATTACCTGAACACAGATAAGCTTTTCTTAGAAAGGACTCAATTTTCCTATCTAGAGGATCCTTAAACGAAGTACCATCTGACGTAGGAATAGTAGTACGTTTAGCAAGGGTAGAAATAGCCCCATCAACTTTAGGGATCTTGTCCCAAAATTCTAATCTGTCAGACGGCACAGGATATAATTGCTTAAAACGTTTAGAAGGAGTAAATGAATTACCCAAATTATCCCATTCTTTGGAAATTACTGCAGAAATAGCATTAGGAACAGGAAAAACTTCTGGAATAACCACAGGAGCTTTAAATACCTTATCTAAACGTGTAGAATTAGTATCAAGAGGACCAGAATCCTCTATTTCTAAAGCAATTAGTACTTCTTTAAGTAAAGAACGAATAAATTCCATTTTAAATAAATATGAAGATTTATCAGCATCAACCTCTGAGACAGAATCCTCTGAACCAGAGGAATCATCAGAATCAGAATGATGATGTTCAGTTAAAAATTCATCTGTAGGGAGAGAAGTTTTAAAAGATTTTTTACGTTTACTAGAAGGAGAAATAACAGACATAGCCTTCTTTATGGATTCAGAAACAAAATCTCTTATATTATCAGGAACATTCTGCACCTTAGATGTTGAAGGAACTGCAACAGGCAATGGTACTTTACTAAAGGAAATATTATCTGCTTTAACAAGTTTGTCATGACAATCAATACAAACAACAGCTGGAGGAATAGCTACCAAAAGTTTACAGCAGATACACTTAGCTTTGGTAGATTCAGCACTTGACAGCGATTTTCCTGTAGTATCTTCTGACTCAGATGCAACGTGAGACATCTTGCAATATGTAAGAGAAAAAACAACATATATAAAGCAAAATTGATCAAATTCCTTAAATGACAGTTTCAGGAATGGGAAAAAATGCCAAAGAACAAGCTTCTAGCAACCAGAAGCAATAAAAAATGAGACTTAAATAATGTGGAGACAAAAGTGACGCCCATATTTTTTCGCGCCAAATAAGACGCCCACATTATTTGGCGCCTAAATGCTTTTTGGCGGCAAAAATGACGCCACATCCGGAACGCCGACATTTTTGGCGCAAAATAACGTCAAAAAATGACGCAACTTCCGGCGACACGTATGACGCCGGAAACGGAAATAGAATTTTTGCGCCAAAAAAGTCCGCGCCAAGAATGACGCAATAAAATGAAAATAAGGAAAGTTGAACATTCTGAGTCAAGGCAAATAAATGTTTGAATACATATATTTAGAACTTTATAAACAAAGTGCCCAACCATAGCTAGGAGTGTCACAGAAAATAAGACTTACTTACCCCAGAACACTCATCTACATATAGCAGATAGCCAAACCAGTACTGAAACGAGAATCAGCAGAGGTAATGGTATATATAAGAGTATATCGTCGATCTGAAAAGGGAGGTAAGAGATGAATCTCTACGACCGATAACAGAGAACCTATGAAATAGACCCCTTAGAAGGAGATCACTGCATTCAAATAGGCAATACTCTCCTCACATCCCTCTGACATTCACTGCACGCTGAGAGGAAAACCGGGCTCCAACTTGCTGCGGAGCGCATATCAACGTAGAATCTAGCACAAACTTACTTCACCACCTCCATCGGAGGCAAAGTTTGTAAAACTGAATTGTGGGTGTGGTGAGGGGTGTATTTATAGGCATTTTGAGGTTTGGGAAACTTTGCCCCTCCTGGTAGGAATGTATATCCCATACGTCACTAGCTCATGGACTCTTGCTAATTACATGAAAGAAATATATATATATATATATATATATATATATATATATATATATATATACATACACACACACAAACATATATATATACACACACACAAAATATATATATATATTCATACACATACATATATGATTGGGATGGATAGAATTACCTTTTCGAGACAGGGATTGTTAACCCCTCTCTCTTGCAGTTCTTGTAGGATTTTTTTAATAAAGAAATGTGTGCCTGTTCTATAATAGTTTTCGTGACGCTTAGGAGAATTATGTCCCTTTAAACATAAGGAAAAGTCATTTGAGCATTTGTACATGACATCTTCAGACAAGTCAATTCTAGGCTACGAACTTCTCTTCACGGACACTAGATGGCGCTTTAGGACTGAAGGTTTATTATAAAGTCTGTTTTTTCCTTAGCTGAAGATAAATATAAAAACGTTTTTTTTGTAGCTGACGGTCAGAGAATATTAAACATCTGCATATTTATGTAAGTACCGCTGTAACACCACTCACTCTTTTATTGGTTCACCAATCACAACTTTTTAAAGAACCAGGTCAGGGCAAATTGACATTGGTACACGGTGAAGACAGGTGATAATTAGGTGACAATAAATTGTATGAGTCACATTGTAAAACTTAAACAATAAACTGAGAAGACAAAAATACAAATACAAAATGCTCCAAGATTTATTTCCACTTTTTTTTTACAGTCTAACTAATTGCTAGTCTGAAAATTGCCCTAAATATCCTTATGTTTATAATCTTCTGGGCAGCCAGAGAGGGTTGCAGCGAATTTCAATGCATTTTGGTGTTTAAAGGACCACTAAATAGAGTAGAATTGAATAATAGATAATTGCACAATAAAACTACAATCCAATAGCGCTTATTTTGAATTTTAAATGAGTAGTATAATATTGTTTGGCAAATTTCAACGTTAAAGGGACATAAAACCCAATTTTTATCTTTCATGATTTAAATAGAACATAACATTTTAAACAACTTTCTAATTTATTTCTATTATCAAATTTTCTTAGTTTTCTTGTTATCCTTTGTGGAAAAGCAGAAATGTAAGGTCAAGCGTGTGCACGTGTCTGCAGCACTATATAGCAGCAGTTTTGCAACAATGTTGGCAGGAGCACTAGATGGCAGCACTATTTCCTGTTTTGTAGTGCTTCAGGCATGTGCACACTACCTACCAAGGTATCTCTTTAACAAAGAATAACATGAGAATGAAACAAATTTGATAATAATAATAAGTAAATTGGAAACTTTTTAAAAATGGTGTCCTCTATCTGAATCATGAAAAAAAATGTTTTGGGTTTAATGTCCCTTTAATCTAATTCTCCCTCCCCCTTTATCATGTGACAGCCATCAGCCAATCACAAAATGTATATATGTATATACTGTCCATGCTCAATAGGAGCTGGAGCCTCAGAAAGTGTGTATATAAAAGAATGTGCATGTTTTGATAATGGAAATTTATTGGAAAGTTTTTTTAAATTGCATTGCTTTTTCTAAATCATAAAACTTTGATATGACTTTAGTGGCCCTTTAAGCTCCGTGAGTTAAAGGGACATTGTAGTGCATAAATTACATGTTCTAATCAAAGGATGTATATTTTGCACCGTTCATGCTAGAACTCTCCTGCTGTCTAAAGGAAAATTAGACCTCTCATTTGAAAATGGGTAATCTCCTCTTTAGTGTGTGGGGGCAATGCTAAGGTGACCATTTTTTTTTTCAAATTTAAAACCAGGACATTTAAAATAGCTCAGCCAGCATGAGTAATTTTCATTGTCGTAGAATATAAGTTGAAAAAATATTGTATGTATGCTTATCTTTTTTTTCTTTAAGTGAAAGAATACAATAAAAATGTACTTCTTTTATTTATATTATGAAAGTAATTTTGCGAGAAAAAACACAAATATTTGATACGGGCGAATGGTCTCTTCACCCAGAGGTATTTCTTCAGATCGTTCAAATGTGGGAACTTCCAGAAATAGATTTGATGGCGTCCCATCTAAACAAGAAACTTCCCAGGTATCTGTCCAGATCCCGGGATCCTCAGGCGGAGGCAGTGGATGCATTATCACTTCCTTGGAAGTATCATCCTGCCTATATCTTTCCGCCCCTAGTTCTTCTTCCAAGAGTAATCTCCAAGATTCTGAAGGAATGCTCGTTTGTTCTGCTGGTAGCTCCGGCATGGCCTCACAGGTTTTGGTATGCGGATCTTGTCCGGATGGCCTCTTGCCAACCGTGGACTCTTCCGTTAAGACCAGACCTTCTGTCACAAGGTCCTTTTTTCCATCAGGATCTGAAATCCTTAAATTTAATGGTAGAATTTAAAATAGCTCAGCCAGCATGAGTAATTTTCATTGTCGTAGAATATAAGTTGAAAAAATATTGTATGTATGCTTATCTTTTTTTTCTTTAAGTGAAAGAATACAATAAAAATGTACTTCTTTTATTTATATTATGAAAGTAATTTTGCGAGAAAAAACACAAATATTTGATACGGGCGAATGGTCTCTTCACCCAGAGGTATTTCTTCAGATCGTTCAAATGTGGGAACTTCCAGAAATAGATTTGATGGCGTCCCATCTAAACAAGAAACTTCCCAGGTATCTGTCCAGATCCCGGGATCCTCAGGCGGAGGCAGTGGATGCATTATCACTTCCTTGGAAGTATCATCCTGCCTATATCTTTCCGCCCCTAGTTCTTCTTCCAAGAGTAATCTCCAAGATTCTGAAGGAATGCTCGTTTGTTCTGCTGGTAGCTCCGGCATGGCCTCACAGGTTTTGGTATGCGGATCTTGTCCGGATGGCCTCTTGCCAACCGTGGACTCTTCCGTTAAGACCAGACCTTCTGTCACAAGGTCCTTTTTTCCATCAGGATCTGAAATCCTTAAATTTAAAGGTATGGAGATTGAACGCTTGATTCTTCGTCAAAGAGGTTTCTCTGACGCTGTGATTAATACTATGTTACAGGCTCGTAAATCTGTATCTAGAGAGATATATTATAGAGTCTGGAAGACTTATATTTCTTGGTGTATTTCTCATCATTTTTCTTGGCATTCTTTCAGAATTCCGAGAATTTTACAGTTTCTTCAGGATGGTTTAGATAAAGGTTTATCTGCAAGTTCTTTGAAAGGACAAATCTCTGCTCTTTCTGTTCTTTTTCACAGAAAGATTGCTAATCTTCCTGATATTCATTGTTTTGTACAAGCTTTGGTTCGCATAAAACCTGTCATTAAGTCAATTTCTCCTCCTTGGAGTTTGAATTTGGTTCTGGGGGCTCTTCAAGCTCCTCCGTTTGAACCTATGCATTCATTGGACATTAAATTACTTTCTTGGAAAGTTTTGTTCCTTTTGGCTATCTCTTCTGCCAGAAGAGTCTCTGAATTATCTGCTCTTTCTTGTGAGTCTCCTTTTCTGATTTTTCATCAGGATAAGGTGGTGTTGCGAACTTCTTTTGAATTTTTACCTAAAGTTGTGAATTCCAACAACATTAGTAGAGAAATTGTGGTTCCTTCATTATGTCCTAATCCTAAGAATTCTAAGGAGAAATCGTTGCATTCTTTGGATGTTGTTAGAGCTTTGAAATATTATGTTGAAGCTACTAAGTCTTTCCGAAAGACTTCTAGTCTATTTGTTATCTTTTCCGGTTCTAGAAAAGGCCAGAAAGCTTCTGCCATTTCTTTGGCATCTTGGTTGAAATCTTTAATTCATCTTGCCTATGTTGAGTCGGGTAAAACTCCGCCTCAGAGAATTACAGCTCATTCTACTAGGTCAGTTTCTACTTCCTGGGCGTTTAGGAATGAAGCTTCGGTTGATCAGATTTGCAAAGCAGCAACTTGGTCCTCTTTGCATACTTTTACTAAATTCTACCATTTTGATGTATTTTCTTCTTCTGAAGCAGTTTTTGGTAGAAAAGTACTTCAGGCAGCGGTTTCAGTTTGAATCTTCTGCTTATGTTTTTCGTTAAACTTTATTTTGGGTGTGGATTATTTTCAGCAGGAATTGGCTGTCTTTATTTTATCCCTCCCTCTTTAGTGACTCTTGTGTGGAAAGATCCACATCTTGGGTAATCATTATCCCATACGTCACTAGCTCATGGACTCTTGCTAATTACATGAAAGAAAACATAATTTATGTAAGAACTTACCTGATAAATTCATTTCTTTCATATTAGCAAGAGTCCATGAGGCCTGCCCTTTTTTTGTGGTGGTTATGATTTTGTATAAAGCACAATTATTCCAATTCCTTATTTTATATGCTTTCGCACTTTTTTATCACCCCACTTCTTGGCTATTCGTTAAACTGAATTGTGGGTGTGGTGAGGGGTGTATTTATAGGCATTTTGAGGTTTGGGAAACTTTGCCCCTCCTGGTAGGAATGTATATTCCATACGTCACTAGCTCATGGACTCTTGCTAATATGAAAGAAATGAATTTATCAGGTAAGTTCTTACATAAATTATGTTATCCTGCGCTACACTACAGAGGAAAAAAAATTACTCAATGGAGACAAAATTATGTACCAGTATCGAACAGATGGATTGAAATATTCAAACCCTTCAGTGAAAATGTTTCCTACAAAAATATTGGCAAATTAGTAGAATATTGTCTCTGTTTACAGGGATCCAAAGCATCTTTTTTCTTTGATAAAATTCAATTACATGTTGAAACTTTGAAATGTTTGCTAATTACTAAATATAATATTAACCAAATGTGCATGGAATTTTATAAAAACATCCAGAAAAAAAAGAATTATTATTAAAATCTATCCAATCTTCACAAAAATATAAAAAAGCAAAATTAGGAATGTAGATTAAGTACTTTTGTACCATTTTTTTATTAAAACCATTTTGTTTTACTGCTAAATTTTTTCTTTATTACTTAGATCCCAAAATCCTAAGTATACAATTATATACTAATCTACCCATATCAAATATTTGTGTTTTTTCTCGCAAAATTACTTTCATAATATAAATAAAAGAAGTACATTTTTATTGTATTCTTTCACTTAAAGAAAAAAAAGATAAGCATACATACAATATTTTTTCAACTTATATTCTACGACAATGAAAATTACTCATGCTGGCTGAGCTATTTTAAATGTCCTGGTTTTAAATTTGAAAAAAAAAATGGTCACCTTAGCATTGCCCCCACACACTAAAGAGGAGATTACCCATTTTCAAATGAGAGGTCTAATTTTCCTTTAGACAGCAGGAGAGTTCTAGCATGAACGGTGCAAAATATACATCCTTTGATTAGAACATGTAATTTATGCACTACAATGTCCCTTTAACTCACGGAGCTTAAAGGGCCACTAAAGTCATATCAAAGTTTTATGATTTAGAAAAAGCAATGCAATTTAAAAAAACTTTCCAATAAATTTCCATTATCAAAACATGCACATTCTTTTATATACACACTTTCTGAGGCTCCAGCTCCTATTGAGCATGGACAGTATATACATATATACATTTTGTGATTGGCTGATGGCTGTCACATGATAAAGGGGGAGGGAGAATTAGATTAAAGGGACATTAAACCCAAAACATTTTTTTTCATGATTCAGATAGAGGACACCATTTTTAAAAAGTTTCCAATTTACTTATTATTATTATCAAATTTGTTTCATTCTCATGTTATTCTTTGTTAAAGAGATACCTTGGTAGGTAGTGTGCACATGCCTGAAGCACTACAAAACAGGAAATAGTGCTGCCATCTAGTGCTCCTGCCAACATTGTTGCAAAACTGCTGCTATATAGTGCTGCAGACACGTGCACACGCTTGACCTTACATTTCTGCTTTTCCACAAAGGATAACAAGAAAACTAAGAAAATTTGATAATAGAAATAAATTAGAAAGTTGTTTAAAATGTTATGTTCTATTTAAATCATGAAAGATAAAAATTGGGTTTTATGTCCCTTTAACGTTGAAATTTGCCAAACAATATTATACTACTCATTTAAAATTCAAAATAAGCGCTATTGGATTGTAGTTTTATTGTGCAATTATCTATTATTCAATTCTACTCTATTTAGTGGTCCTTTAAACACCAAAATGCATTGAAATTCGCTGCAACCCTCTCTGGCTGCCCAGAAGATTATAAACATAAGGATATTTAGGGCAATTTTCAGACTAGCAATTAGTTAGACTGTAAAAAAAAAGTGGAAATAAATCTTGGAGCATTTTGTATTTGTATTTTTGTCTTCTCAGTTTATTGTTTAAGTTTTACAATGTGACTCATACAATTTATTGTCACCTAATTATCACCTGTCTTCACCGTGTACCAATGTCAATTTGCCCTGACCTGGTTCTTTAAAAAGTTGTGATTGGTGAACCAATAAAAGAGTGAGTGGTGTTACAGCGGTACTTACATAAATATGCAGATGTTTAATATTCTCTGACCGTCAGCTACAAAAAAAACGTTTTTATATTTATCTTCAGCTAAGGAAAAAACAGACTTTATAATAAACCTTCAGTCCTAAAGCGCCATCTAGTGTCCGTGAAGAGAAGTTCGTAGCCTAGAATTGACTTGTCTGAAGATGTCATGTACAAATGCTCAAATGACTTTTCCTTATGTTTAAAGGGACATAATTCTCCTAAGCGTCACGAAAACTATTATAGAACAGGCACACATTTCTTTATTAAAAAAATCCTACAAGAACTGCAAGAGAGAGGGGTTAACAATCCCTGTCTCGAAAAGGTAATTCTATCCATCCCAATCATATATGTATGTGTATGAATATATATATATATTTTGTGTGTGTGTATATATATATGTTTGTGTGTGTGTATGTATATATATATATATATATATATATATATATATATATATATATATATATTTCTTTCATGTAATTAGCAAGAGTCCATGAGCTAGTGACGTATGGGATATACATTCCTACCAGGAGGGGCAAAGTTTCCCAAACCTCAAAATGCCTATAAATACACCCCTCACCACAGGGCAAATTGACATTGGTACACGGTGAAGACAGGTGATAATTAGGTGACAATAAATTGTATGAGTCACATTGTAAAACTTAAACAATAAACTGAGAAGACAAAAATACAAATACAAAATGCTCCAAGATTTATTTCCACTTTTTTTTTACAGTCTAACTAATTGCTAGTCTGAAAATTGCCCTAAATATCCTTATGTTTATAATCTTCTGGGCAGCCAGAGAGGGTTGCAGCGAATTTCAATGCATTTTGGTGTTTAAAGGACCACTAAATAGAGTAGAATTGAATAATAGATAATTGCACAATAAAACTACAATCCAATAGCGCTTATTTTGAATTTTAAATGAGTAGTATAATATTGTTTGGCAAATTTCAACGTTAAAGGGACATAAAACCCAATTTTTATCTTTCATGATTTAAATAGAACATAACATTTTAAACAACTTTCTAATTTATTTCTATTATCAAATTTTCTTAGTTTTCTTGTTATCCTTTGTGGAAAAGCAGAAATGTAAGGTCAAGCGTGTGCACGTGTCTGCAGCACTATATAGCAGCAGTTTTGCAACAATGTTGGCAGGAGCACTAGATGGCAGCACTATTTCCTGTTTTGTAGTGCTTCAGGCATGTGCACACTACCTACCAAGGTATCTCTTTAACAAAGAATAACATGAGAATGAAACAAATTTGATAATAATAATAAGTAAATTGGAAACTTTTTAAAAATGGTGTCCTCTATCTGAATCATGAAAAAAAATGTTTTGGGTTTAATGTCCCTTTAATCTAATTCTCCCTCCCCCTTTATCATGTGACAGCCATCAGCCAATCACAAAATGTATATATGTATATACTGTCCATGCTCAATAGGAGCTGGAGCCTCAGAAAGTGTGTATATAAAAGAATGTGCATGTTTTGATAATGGAAATTTATTGGAAAGTTTTTTTAAATTGCATTGCTTTTTCTAAATCATAAAACTTTGATATGACTTTAGTGGCCCTTTAAGCTCCGTGAGTTAAAGGGACATTGTAGTGCATAAATTACATGTTCTAATCAAAGGATGTATATTTTGCACCGTTCATGCTAGAACTCTCCTGCTGTCTAAAGGAAAATTAGACCTCTCATTTGAAAATGGGTAATCTCCTCTTTAGTGTGTGGGGGCAATGCTAAGGTGACCATTTTTTTTTTCAAATTTAAAACCAGGACATTTAAAATAGCTCAGCCAGCATGAGTAATTTTCATTGTCGTAGAATATAAGTTGAAAAAATATTGTATGTATGCTTATCTTTTTTTTCTTTAAGTGAAAGAATACAATAAAAATGTACTTCTTTTATTTATATTATGAAAGTAATTTTGCGAGAAAAAACACAAATATTTGATATGGGTAGATTAGTATATAATTGTATACTTAGGATTTTGGGATCTAAGTAATAAAGAAAAAATTTAGCAGTAAAACAAAATGGTTTTAATAAAAAAATGGTACAAAAGTACTTAATCTACATTCCTAATTTTGCTTTTTTATATTTTTGTGAAGATTGGATAGATTTTAATAATAATTCTTTTTTTTCTGGATGTTTTTATAAAATTCCATGCACATTTGGTTAATATTATATTTAGTAATTAGCAAACATTTCAAAGTTTCAACATGTAATTGAATTTTATCAAAGAAAAAAGATGCTTTGGATCCCTGTAAACAGAGACAATATTCTACTAATTTGCCAATATTTTTGTAGGAAACATTTTCACTGAAGGGTTTGAATATTTCAATCCATCTGTTCGATACTGGTACATAATTTTGTCTCCATTGAGTAATTTTTTTTCCTCTGTAGTGTAGCGCAGGATAACATAATTTATGTAAGAACTTACCTGATAAATTCATTTCTTTCATATTAGCAAGAGTCCATGAGCTAGTGACGTATGGAATATACATTCCTACCAGGAGGGGCAAAGTTTCCCAAACCTCAAAATGCCTATAAATACACCCCTCACCACACCCACAATTCAGTTTAACGAATAGCCAAGAAGTGGGGTGATAAAAAAGTGCGAAAGCATATAAAATAAGGAATTGGAATAATTGTGCTTTATACAAAATCATAACCACCACAAAAAAAGGGCAGGCCTCATGGACTCTTGCTAATATGAAAGAAATGAATTTATCAGGTAAGTTCTTACATAAATTATGTTTTCTTTCATGTAATTAGCAAGAGTCCATGAGCTAGTGACGTATGGGATAATGATTACCCAAGATGTGGATCTTTCCACACAAGAGTCACTAAAGAGGGAGGGATAAAATAAAGACAGCCAATTCCTGCTGAAAATAATCCACACCCAAAATAAAGTTTAACGAAAAACATAAGCAGAAGATTCAAACTGAAACCGCTGCCTGAAGTACTTTTCTACCAAAAACTGCTTCAGAAGAAGAAAATACATCAAAATGGTAGAATTTAGTAAAAGTATGCAAAGAGGACCAAGTTGCTGCTTTGCAAATCTGATCAACCGAAGCTTCATTCCTAAACGCCCAGGAAGTAGAAACTGACCTAGTAGAATGAGCTGTAATTCTCTGAGGCGGAGTTTTACCCGACTCAACATAGGCAAGATGAATTAAAGATTTCAACCAAGATGCCAAAGAAATGGCAGAAGCTTTCTGGCCTTTTCTAGAACCGGAAAAGATAACAAATAGACTAGAAGTCTTTCGGAAAGACTTAGTAGCTTCAACATAATATTTCAAAGCTCTAACAACATCCAAAGAATGCAACGATTTCTCCTTAGAATTCTTAGGATTAGGACATAATGAAGGAACCACAATTTCTCTACTAATGTTGTTGGAATTCACAACTTTAGGTAAAAATTCAAAAGAAGTTCGCAACACCACCTTATCCTGATGAAAAATCAGAAAAGGAGACTCACAAGAAAGAGCAGATAATTCAGAGACTCTTCTGGCAGAAGAGATAGCCAAAAGGAACAAAACTTTCCAAGAAAGTAATTTAATGTCCAATGAATGCATAGGTTCAAACGGAGGAGCTTGAAGAGCCCCCAGAACCAAATTCAAACTCCAAGGAGGAGAAATTGACTTAATGACAGGTTTTATGCGAACCAAAGCTTGTACAAAACAATGAATATCAGGAAGATTAGCAATCTTTCTGTGAAAAAGAACAGAAAGAGCAGAGATTTGTCCTTTCAAAGAACTTGCAGATAAACCTTTATCTAAACCATCCTGAAGAAACTGTAAAATTCTCGGAATTCTGAAAGAATGCCAAGAAAAATGATGAGAAATACACCAAGAAATATAAGTCTTCCAGACTCTATAATATATCTCTCTAGATACAGATTTACGAGCCTGTAACATAGTATTAATCACAGCGTCAGAGAAACCTCTTTGACGAAGAATCAAGCGTTCAATCTCCATACCTTTAAATTTAAGGATTTCAGATCCTGATGGAAAAAAGGACCTTGTGACAGAAGGTCTGGTCTTAACGGAAGAGTCCACGGTTGGCAAGAGGCCATCCGGACAAGATCCGCATACCAAAACCTGTGAGGCCATGCCGGAGCTACCAGCAGAACAAACGAGCATTCCTTCAGAATCTTGGAGATTACTCTTGGAAGAAGAACTAGGGGCGGAAAGATATAGGCAGGATGATACTTCCAAGGAAGTGATAATGCATCCACTGCCTCCGCCTGAGGATCCCGGGATCTGGACAGATACCTGGGAAGTTTCTTGTTTAGATGGGACGCCATCAAATCTATTTCTGGAAGTTCCCACATTTGAACGATCTGAAGAAATACCTCTGGGTGAAGAGACCATTCGCCCGGATGCAACGTTTGGCGACTGAGATAATCCGCTTCCCAATTGTCTACACCTGGGATATGAACCGCAGAGATTAGACAGGAGCTGGATTCCGCCCAAACCAAAATTCGAGATACTTCTTTCATAGCCAGAGGACTGTGAGTTCCTCCTTGATGATTGATGTATGCCACAGTTGTGACATTGTCTGTCTGAAAACAAATGAACGATTCTCTCTTCAGAAGAGGCCAAAACTGAAGAGCTCTGAAAATTGCACGGAGTTCCAAAATATTGATCGGTAATCTCAGCTCCTGAGATTCCCAAACTCCTTGTGCCGTCAGAGATCCCCACACAGCTCCCCAACCTGTGAGACTTGCATCTGTTGAAATTACAGTCCAGGTCGGAAGCACAAAAGAAGCCCCCTGAATTAAACGATGGTGATCTGTCCACCACGTTAGAGAGTGTCGAACAATCGGTTTTAAAGATATTAATTGAGATATCTTTGTGTAATCCTTGCACCATTGATTCAGCATACAAAGCTGAAGAGGTCGCATGTGAAAATGAGCAAAGGGGATCGCGTCCGATGCAGCAGTCATAAGACCTAGAATTTCCATGCATAAGGCTACCGAAGGGAATGATTGTGACTGAAGGTTTCGACAAGCTGCCATCAGTTTTAGACGCCTCTTGTCTGTTAAAGACAGAGTCATGGACACTGAATCTATTTGGAAACCCAGAAAGGTTACCCTTGTCTGAGGAATCAATGAACTTTTTGGTAAATTGATCCTCCAACCATGATCTTGAAGAAACAACACAAGTCGATTCGTATGAAATTCTGCTAAATGTAAAGACTGAGCAAGTACCAAGATATCGTCCAAATAAGGAAATACCACAATACCCTGTTCTCTGATTACAGACAGAAGGGCACCGAGAACCTTTGTAAAAATTCTTGGAGCTGTAGCAAGGCCAAACCGCAGAGCCACAAACTGGTAATGCTTGTCCAGAAAAGAGAATCTCAGGAACCGATAATGATCCGGATGAATCGGAATATGCAGATATGCATCCTGTAAATCTATTGTGGACATATAATTCCCTTGCTGAACAAAAGGCAAAATAGTCCTTACAGTTACCATCTTGAACGTTGGTATCCTTACATAACGATTCAATATTTTTAGATCCAGAACTGGTCTGAAGGAATTCTCCTTCTTTGGTACAATGAAGAGATTTGAATAAAACCCCATCCCCTGTTCCTGAACTGGAACTGGCATAATTACTCCAGTCAACTCTAGATCTGAAACACAATTCAGAAATGCTTGAGCTTTTACTGGATTTACTGGGACACGGAAAAGAAAAAATCTCTTTGCAGGAGGTCTCATCTTGAGACCAATTCTGTACCCTTCTGAAACAATGTTCTGAATCCAAAGATTGTGAACAGAATTGATCCAAATTTCTTTGAAAAAACGTAACCTGCCCCCTACCAGCTGAGCTGGAATGAGGGCCGCACCTTCATGTGGACTTAGAAGCAGGCTTTGCCTTTCTGGCTGGCTTGGATTTATTCCAGATTGGAGATGGTTTCCAAACTGAAACTGCTCCTGAGGATGAAGGATCAGGTTTTTGTTCTTTGTTGAAATGAAAGGAACGAAAACGATTATTAGCCCTGTTTTTATCCTTAGATTTTTTATCCTGTGGTAAAAAAGTTCCTTTCCCACCAGTAACAGTTGAAATAATAGAATCCAACTGAGAACCAAATAATTTGTTACCCTGGAAAGAAATGGAAAGTAGAGTTGATTTAGAAGCCATATCAGCATTCCAAGTCTTAAGCCATAAAGCTCTTCTAGCTAAAATAGCTAGAGACATAAACCTGACATCAACTCTGATAATATCAAAGATGGCATCACAGATAAAATTATTAGCATGCTGAAGAATAATAATAATATCATGAGAATCATGATGTGTTACTTGTTGCGCTAAGGTTTCCAACCAGAAAGTTGAAGCTGCAGCAACATCAGCCAAAGATATAGCAGGTCTAAGAAGATTACCTGAACACAGATAAGCTTTTCTTAGAAAGGATTCAATTTTCCTATCTAAAGGATCCTTAAACGAAGTACCATCTGACGTAGGAATAGTAGTACGTTTAGCAAGGGTAGAAATAGCCCCATCAACTTTAGGGATTTTGTCCCAAAATTCTAATCTGTCAGACGGCACAG
Source organism: Bombina bombina (assembly GCF_027579735.1). NCBI lineage: Eukaryota > Metazoa > Chordata > Amphibia > Anura > Bombinatoridae > Bombina > Bombina bombina. The sequence continues at coordinate 1,466,095,288 of NC_069499.1, read as the reverse complement.
GATATAATTGCTTAAAACGTTTAGAAGGAGTAAATGAATTACCCAATTTATCCCATTCTTTGGAAATTACTGCAGAAATAGCATTAGGAACAGGAAAAACTTCTGGAATAACCACAGGAGATTTAAATACCTTATCCAAACGTTTAGAATTAGTATCAAGAGGACCAGAATCCTCTATTTCTAAAGCAATTAGAACTTCTTTAAGTAAAGAACGAATAAATTCCATTTTAAATAAATATGAAGATTTATCAGCATCAACCTCTGAGACAGAATCCTCTGAACCAGAAGAGTTATCAGAATCAGAATGATGATGTTCATTTAAAAATTCATCTGTAGGGAGAGAAGTTTTAAAAGATTTTTTACGTTTACTAGAAGGAGAAATAACAGACATAGCCTTCTTTATGGATTCAGAAACAAAATCTCTTATGTTATCAGGAACATTCTGCACCTTAGATCAGTGATTTTTAACCTTTTTTTTGCCGTGGCACACTTTTTTACATTAAAAAATCCTGTGGCACACCACCATCCCAAAATTTTAAAAAAATCACACATTGTAGCCTAATACAGCATATATATATATACACATACACACAAACACACACATACTGTATGTATTGTGCTGTTATGCCATGCCTCCTACAAACTACCCCTGCACTGGGAGTAAAAAAACAAGCAAAGTTTAAAAAATATGTCACACTGTTGTCAGTCTGCCATGGCACACCTGAGGATCTCTCACGGCACACTAGTGTGCCACGGCACACTGGTTGAAAAACACTGCCTTAGATGTTGAAGGAACTGCAACAGGCAATGGTACTTTACTAAAGGAAATATTATCTGCTTTAACAAGTTTGTCATGACAATCAATACAAACAACAGCTGGAGGAATAGCTACCAAAAGTTTACAGCAGATACACTTAGCTTTGGTAGATCCAGCACTAGACAGCGATTTTCCTGTAGTATCTTCTGACTCAGATGCAACGTGAGACATCTTGCAATATGTAAGAGAAAAAACAACAACATATAAAGCAAAATTGATCAAATTCCTTAAATGACAGTTTCAGGAATGGGAAAAAATGCCAAAAAACAAGCTTCTAGCAACCAGAAGCAATGAAAAATGAGACTTAAATAATGTGGAGACAAAAGCGACGCCCATATTTTTTAGCGCCAATAAGACGCCCACATTATTTGGCGCCTAAATGCTTTTTGGCGCCAAAATGACGCCACATCCGGAACGCCGACATTTTTGGCGAAAAATAATGTCAAAAAAATGACGCAACTTCCGGCGACACGTATGACGCCGGAAACGGAAAAGAATTTTTGCGCCAAAAAAGTCCGCGCCAAGAATGACGCAATAAAATGAAGCATTTTCAGCCCCCGCGAGCCTAACAGCCCACAGGGAAAAAAGTCAAATTTTTGAAGGTAAGAAAAAATGATTAAATCAAATGCATTATCCCAAATATGAAACTGACTGTCTGAAAATAAGGAAAGTTGAACATTCTGAGTCAAGGCAAATAAATGTTTGAATACATATATTTAGAATTTTATAAACAAAGTGCCCAACCATAGCTTAGAGTGTCACAGAAAATAAGATTTACTTACCCCAGGACACTCATCTACATGTTTGTAGAAAGCCAAACCAGTACTGAAACGAGAATCAGCAGAGGTAATGGTATATATAAGAGTATATCGTCGATCTGAAAAGGGAGGTAAGAGATGAATCTCTACGACCGATAACAGAGAACCTATGAAATAGACCCCGTAGAAGGAGATCACTGCATTCAAATAGGCAATACTCTCCTCACATCCCTCTGACATTCACTGCACGCTGAGAGGAAAACCGGGCTCCAACTTGCTGCGGAGCGCATATCAACGTAGAATCTAGCACAAACTTACTTCACCACCTCCATCGGAGGCAAAGTTTGTAAAACTGAATTGTGGGTGTGGTGAGGGGTGTATTTATAGGCATTTTGAGGTTTGGGAAACTTTGCCCCTCCTGGTAGGAATGTATATTCCATACGTCACTAGCTCATGGACTCTTGCTAATTACATGAAAGAAAAAGCAAGTTTCATCAAACAATTCATCTTCTACCAAATAGATTTCAGAAGAATGCTGAAGAATGTAATCACTGTAAACTTGAATGTTGTCATCGGTTTGTTTAATATTTAACAAAAAACAATTGAATATTTCGGTATGCTTAATAGGTCCTTCCCATTCTACCACTTTTTTACTTTGAAAATAGCAGGTTTTAATATGACTTATTCCTCAAGCTGTTTCACATTTTGCTGCACCTGTAATGGCAAGAAAATGTTTGCTTTTCAGCTAATTTTGTTTTTAAGTCACTATAAATATTGCTAGTTTCTATAAAAGAAATCTCATGTCCTTCTATTTTCAAAATAGCATTGTGGAATATTGATGACACTTCATGCAAAAAGTGAAGCCAAGAAGCTGTCTCTGAATTATCAAAATAATTTCTGATAAATGTGGGGCTCTTCTCATTTGAGGCAAAATATGATTTTAAGGCAGGATATATTTGTAGGACGCGCTCAATCGTGGGTCATAACACTAACAATCGTGTGGCACTGTATCCTAAGACTTTCTTATATTCGATGTCCACAAATTCACAAAATTCTTTCAATTCATTAATGCACAGTGTGTGTGTGTGTGTGTATGTGTATGTATGTATGTATGTATGTATGTATGTATGTATGTATGTATATATATATATATATATATATATATATATATATATATACAGTGGGGCAAAAAAGTATTTAATCAGCCACCAATTGTGAAGTTCTCCCACTTAAGAAGATGAGAGAGGCCTGTAATTTTCATCATAGGTATACTTCAACTATGAGAAACAAAATAAACAAAATGTGGAAACAAATCCAGACAATCACATTGTCTGATTTGGAAAGAATTTATTTGCATATTATGGTGGAAAATAAGTATTTGGTCACCTACAAACAAGCAAGATTTCTGGCTCTCACAGACCTGTATCTTCTTCTTTAAGAGGCTCCTCTGTCCTCCACTCATTACCTGTATTAATGGCAACTGTTTGAACTTATCATCAGTATAAAAGACACCTGTCCACAACCTCAAACAGTCACACTCCAAACTCCACTATGGTGAAGACAAAAGAGCTGTCGAACGACACCAGAAACAAAATTGTAGACCTGCACCAGGCTGGGAAGACTGAATCTGACATAGGCAAGCAGCTTGGTGTGAAGAAATCAACTGTGGGAGAAATAATTCGAAAATGGAAGACATACAAGACCACTGATAATCTCCCTCGATCTGGGGCTCCACGCAAGATCTCAACCCGGTGAGAAAACATCCCAGAACCACACAGGGGGACCTAGTGAATGACCTGCAGAGAGCTGGGACCAACGTAACAAAGGCTACCATCAGTAACACACTACGCCGCCAGGGACTTAGATCCTGCAGTGCCAGACGTGTCCCCCTGCTTAAGCCAGTACATTTCCGGGCCCGTCTGAAGTATGCTAGAGAGAATTTGGATGATCCAGAAGCAGATTGGGAGAATGTTATATGGTCAGATGAAACCAAAGTAGAACTGTTTGGTAGAAACACAACTCGTCATGTTTGGAGGAGAGAGAATGCTGAGTTGCAACCAAAGAACACCATACCTACTGTGAAGCATGGGGGTGGCAACATCATGCTTTCGAGCTGTTTCTCTGCAAAGGGAACGGGACGACTGATCCGTGTACATGAAAGAATGAATGGGGCCATGTATCGTGAGATTTTGACTGCAAACCTCCTTCCATCAGCAAGGGCATTGAAGATGAAACGTGGCTGGGTCTTTCAGCATGACAATGATCCCAAACACACCGCCCGGGCAACAAAGAGTGGCTTCGTAAGAAGCATTTCAAGGTCCTGGAGTGGCCTAGCCAGTCTCCAGATCTCAACCCCATAGAAAACCTTTGGAGGGAGTTGAAAGTCCGTGTTGCCCAGCGACAGCCCCAAAACATCATTGCTCTAGAGGAGATCTGCATGCAGGAATGGGCCAACATACCAGCAACAGTGTGTGACAACCTTGTGAAGACTTACAGAAAACGTTTGACCTCTGTCATTGCCAACAAAAGATATATAACAATATTGAGATGAACTTTTGATATTGACCAAATACTTATTTTCCACCATAATTTGCAAATAAATTCTTTCCAAATCAGACAATGTGATTGTCTGGATTTGTTTCCACATTTTGTCTCTCATAGTTGAAGTATACCTATGATGAAAATTACAGGCCTCTCATCTTCTTAAGTGGGAGAACTTGCACAATTGGTGGCTGACTAAATACTTTTGTGCCCCACTGTGTATATATATGTGTATGTATATATATATATATATAAAAATATGAATAAATCTTGGTGATGAAAGTTTGCACATCAATTGGTACACAGTCGGCTGCAGTTTGTATAGCATTGTTCAAAATATGAGCGGCACAACCAATTCCACCAAAATTTGATTTCAGCTTGGTAAAAAAATTATTTTTGCCACTTCTTCACATTCCTCCAAAGTTAGTATTGGTGTTGTCAGCACAAAATCCAAGTACCTTGATATCTAAACGATACTTTTTTAACACTTCCAAAATATAATCAGTAACTATGTCAGATGTTTCGCCTGGCAAATCTTTTACTTCCAAAATTTTGATGTGTATTCCAGACTGGTATGAAACATATCTTATTATTATGGGAATCAACTTTACTTCCTTGTGATTTGCTGCATCCGAATAAAATTTGCTGCATCTTAATACTTTTTTAATAACTGTTTCGCCTAAGGCACCAGCACATCGGTAACTATTTCCTCGCATTTTGTTCTAGAACATGAAAACCTGGCACCAAAACATGTTTTAATCAGTTTGCAGGTACAATACATTGATCAGAATGAGTGATTATGCATTACTGTGTGGTACGCCCATAAACCTTCAGCTGCAGCTAGTTTTCCTTCAGCATCTTCAAATAGTTTTTTCTTAAAATATAATGTCACATTCGTACTTGCAATTGCTGCAGACATGGCCCGTTTATGTTTGATTGTTTGTATGTGGTTTTCAATGTCACTTCTGCATTTTACACATTCCAGCTAACTATTGTCATTATTAGTATTTGCTTTGATGAATGTATATTTTGATTTTAACTCGTCATTGAAGACGCACTTTCATCGTTTTGGCACCATGGGTGTCCAAAAAAATAAACAATTATTACAAACTTTACTGGCTGTCGGCGACTTCCCAGGGGGCGAAGTCACCGATCAAGCGGGGCGAAGATGCCGGTCCTGGTCCAAAGGGGTGAAGGTGTTGATCCTGGTCCAAGGGGGCAAAGTCATCGGGTTCTGGCGAAGCAGCAAGGTGTGCCGTGAAACCGGCGGAGCGGAAATCTTGAGTAACCTAAAGAGCGCAGAGCTCTGAGGGCCAGTATCGCAGTCTGACGATCACTGCTGCCTGTCCTGTGGAGGGCCTTTTATAGTCTGAAGCCAACACCGAATTGGTCAATTTTGGCGGGCTCTGTGTGATGACGTCATCATCAAGTTTCCACGGTCGGGCTGTATGTAATGGGCGGGAGTATTATCGGAAAGTCGCCACAATATAGTGAGTGCGTGTGTTGAATGCTGAGAATTGCCGAGATCCAAAGACGAGAACCAACGTGTAAAATAAAAATAAAACTAGGATAAATTAAAGAAATTGATTTAAAGCTGGTTTATTAAGGATTGATGTACTCAATCTTTTGATAAATTAATAATTTTTTATTTTGTAGTCCTAAACTGTACTGGTTACATCTCACGACTAACCAGACCAATGTCCAAAAATAACCAGTACGTATGGTCACCATAGGTAATGTGCATATTTGTTGTATGCTGTCTTTATTGGTTTAGGGGGTGCCTTTGGAGCCATGACCCCCTATTGTCAGGTTAGTGTTGGTATTAGGCGTAAGGAGCTTGCTTGGGGAGGTAGGTTCTAACTTGGAGTAGTTTACTAATGGAACTTGCCTGCTTTAGGCATAATAGCTGCATTGGTATTGGACTTAACATATTACAGGGTTCTGAAAACCATTATCTATTATCAAATTTTCTTTGTTCTCATGGCTGAAGAGATACCTAGGTAGGTGTCTGCAGCACTATATGCAGGAAATAGCACTGCCATCTATTGAACTTAGAAATGGGCAACATTCTTGCAAAACTGCTGCCAGATAGTGCTCCAGACATGGACAGGCTCTTGAGCTTTGGTCCCAGCTTTTCAACAAAAGATACCAACTGAATAAAGAAAAATTGATTATAGAAATAAACGATAAAGCTGTTAAAAATTGCATGTTCAACCTGAATCCCAAAATAATTGTTTTTTGGTTTCATATTGCTTTAAGTACTGTTCAGTGGTTATAGCAAGGAAGGCCATGATAGATACAGCAGACACTTGGCAAATACAAGATACTGTCCCTATTTGAGAGAAACAGTCATATGTCCCTATCTGCAGAATTTCTTTTAGCCTCGCCCATGGAGCACTTAGATACACCCACAATCCCCTTATCTCATCCCTCCCAGCATATCTCCTCCCTGATACACAGTCATAAATGTTGGGAGGTATCACCCAATCAGGGATGGCATATGTGTGTAGCTGACAACACCAGACATGTTTGACTTAGCAGTGCATATTTGACATTAAAGGGACCCTTAACACCTGTCTTTTAATAATCCCCAAAAATAAAATAATCACTGCTGTCTATTTGATCTGTTCCTCTTACCCCAAACTGTTGAAGGAGATTGTTTTGAAATACAGCATTGATCCAGTGCTTGATTTCCTATGTAAGCTGCCATATTGTAGCGTACATTACAGGGGCACAGTAGTCACATGGTCATGATGCAGTCACGTGACACACACACCATATTGTCTGTTACATATATAGTACTACTTAGAGGAATCCCATCTGCCTGCAGAATGTGAAGGCACATATTTATTTCTCACTCAGAGTATACATATATTTAATTTCCACAGTTTTATTTTTTTTCCAAACTGCCAACAAGTTTTATGCTAGCCGTTTTCTGTGCACGGCTCAGGCAATAGTATCAATCACTGTCAATTACTGACATGCTAGGGGAGGGGGGAGGGAGGAGGAATCTCTCACGGCACTGCATATACTTCGTGCAGAAGTTTTCTGCTTTTTTTCCATCTTTCCTCCTGTTAATAGAAATCACTAAGGGCTGACACCCAGCTTAGTGATCGTTTAGCAAGGATCGTATGCATTATTTATCAGTGTGATCTACTTCTACTACACCTTCTGATCACACAGGAGTTTCGGCAGAGGGTGTAGTAGGAGTAGATCACACTGCTAAATAATGCATACGATCCTTGCTAAACGATCACTAAGCTGGGCGTCAGCCCTTAGTGATTTCTATTAACAGGAGGAAAGGTGATAAAAAGCAGAAAACTTCTGCACGAAGCAGTGCCGTGAGAGCTTCCTCCTCTCTTTTCCCCTCCCGTAGCATGTCAGTAATTGACAGCGATTGATACTATTGCCTGAAATTAGCCGTGCACAGAAAACAGCTAGCATAAAATTTTTGGGTTTCAAAAAATAAATAAAACTGGGGGTGGGGGTGGGGGGGTTTAAAAACAGAAGCATCCTACTTATAAGCATTTTATTTAAATCCTGCTGCATAATGTGTATTATATACATAGACTGGTAAATTAAATATATGTATACCCCGAGTGAGAAATAAATATGTGCCACACTGCTGCTCACACGCTGCAGGCAGATGGGATTCCTCTAAGTAGTACTATATATGTAACAGACAATATGGTGTGTGTGTCACGTGACTGCATCATGACCATGTGACTACTGTGCCCCTGTAACGTACGTTACAACATGGCAGCTTACATAGGAGAATTAAGCACTCGATCCATGCTGTATTTCAAAACAATCTCCTTCAACAGCTTGGGGTAAGAGGAAGAGATAAAATAGACAGCAGTGATTACTTTATTGTTATTAATAAGAAAAAGTAGGTTTCATCAATTTTCATCAGGTGTTTAATGTCCCTTTAACTGTGTATATTAGTTTTGTATTCTTTTACAGAGGTTAAACACTTAATTCTGTGCAAACAACAGTGCAATTATAAAACACTTTAGCACATTGTAATATTTTATACTTCCTTATGTCCCTTTTATTCCTCTTTTTGCCTGATTCTGCATGGGTGGGGTTTAACATCTAAGAATATTTTTGTCTCCCTACTACCAGGGACATTCTAATGCAACAATGACATGCTCTGATTTGTTGTAATAATTTATTTCAATATGTTTTACATGTGAGTTAAATTTTTAGCACGGTTTATGTTTTGCACTTGAGTGCAACACTTAAAAGGATGTTGGCCAAGTTAAAAATTCTCAAGTAATTCTGTTTTACTACGGACTTGTAACACCAGACTGCGCACTAATCTTAGTGAGCTCCTGCACTATCAATAATGCTCCACTTTTAATCTAGGCCTTTGAGTTTTACTAACGTCAGCTTTTTTTTAGCCAGCTATACTTTAATGATTCAGATAGAGCATGCAATCTTAAACAACTTTCCATTTTACTTTTACAATCTCATTTGCTTCATTCTCTTGGTATCCTTTGTTGAAAAACGTACATCGTTCCGTGGCTACACACATATGCCTCTTGTCATTAACTCACCTGATGCAATCAGCTAGCTCCTAGTAGTGGATAGCTATTCCTTTAACAAAGAATACCAAGATAATTAAGCAAATTTGATAATAGAAGTAAATTGGAAAGTTGTTTAAAATTGTATGCTCTGTCTAAATCAAGAAATAAATATTTTGGGCATCCTATTCCTTTAATTAATATGTTAGACTAATTTAAAAGGCTAGGAGTCATATTAATGAGTTTTGGAATCCATGACATCCTTGCTCTCAGGAATTGACAAACCCTATATAAAGGTAGTAGTAATGGGGTTTGATCATTTGAATAGCAATTGTTGGCTACATTTATCAAGCAATGGAAGGTGTGCAGGCTCGCTTATGTGAGTGAAGCAATGATGATCGCTTATGGATGGATGAGATTAAATAATCATGAACTCATTAGTTTGGGATGATTGACAGACCCTGCTCTCACTCAAAGGCAGGGGATGTCATGTATACCTTGTGCGATAATAATGCAGACAGGGAACAAACTGTGTCTGCTGCCTGCTTGCTGCTAATTCAGGCGGTCCTCTCATTAAATGATAAATGGGGCCCTGTGTATTTATAAAGGGAAGAAAGAAAAACCATACAGGGAAAAGAAAGAAAATGGGAAACAGAACAAAAAAATAGAGAAATTAAAAAGTGTATAATTCTAAAACTTTCTTTACACATAATTTAAGTCACACAAAACATTTGCCTGTGTAATAAATCTATTTTTACCTGCTAAAGTGTTTATGAGAAACTGGATTAATAGGGTTAAATGTGAGCACACTTCCATCTCGGGGGCTCACAGAACACATTTTCTCTGACTGTCAGTAAATTAAATTTTATCCCTTTTAAGTAGGGAGGTGCGAAGACAGCTCTGCATCCTGCGGGCAGCAGTTTATGGGAAATGCTGAGATAAATCAAATCAATGGTCCAATTTGTAATGCGATTCTGTGTACACACACCTACATACATTACTATTCACCATTCTTTTTATTTTGTACATATACATTACATATAACCGAGTTAGTCCCTCAGCTACAAAATAAGCAATAATTAGGACATTTATAAAAGTATTTATAGTATTATGAGTATATTTAAGTGCAAATATAATGGGAACCCAATATCAAAATTGCATGAAATCTATTGGTCAAACCCTAAAAATATTAAGTTTCTAAATGTATAATGTCTCCATATTTAATAAATCTTCCTTAGGGTTCTTTTGATAAAGTTATAATTCAGATGACTAAATTAAATTTGGCAGTAAGAGATATTGCTTAGATTCTACTGGTGCCATATTAAAAAGCAAGTAAATGTAAGAAGATATTGTTCCAGTCATGCATATTGCTGAAAAAAAATCTGTAGCATTACATTTTCTCGCTCTCTTTTTAAATTAAGTATATTGCTGCAGTTGTTTTGCATGCATAATGATTTTTATCATTCAAAATCTCTGCAGGAGGAATAGATTTACTTGTGATACGCAAAATCAGTTATTTTATTGAATAAAAATCATGTTTCGGACAGTAGTAACACTGTTTAATAACATTTTTTTAGTGATTTTTAAAACACGTCACTATAGGCTGCATATAGATTGATATAATTTTTAACTCAGAGGCTTAAATTATGAAGATTTCAGGCAAAATGCTCACTAGAGATTTACAAGAATAGATCGCTTTGCAGAGATGAGCACTACTGGTTGTCAGCTTCTACAGAGAAGAGCACTACTGTTTGTCATCTTCTGCAGAGATGAGCACTACTGTTTGTCATCTTCTGCAGAGATGAGCACTACTGTTTGTCATCTTCTGCAGAGAGGAGCACTACTGTTTGTCATCTTCTGCAGAGATGAGCACTACTGTTTGTCATCTTCTTCAGAGATGAGCACTACTGTTTGTCATCTTCTGCAGAGAGGAGCACTACTGTTTGTCATCTTCTGCAGAGAGGAGCACTACTGGTTGTCATCTTCTGCAGAGATGAGCACTACTGGTTGTCAACTTCTGCAGAGATGAGCACTACTGTTTGTCAGCTTCTGCAGAGATGAGCACTACTGGTTGTCAACTTCTGCAGAGATGAGCACTACTGTTTGTCAGCTTCTGCAGAGATGAGCACTACTGTTTGTCAGCTTCTGCAGAGATGAGCACTACTGGTTGTCAACTTCTGCAGAGATGAGCACTACTAGTTGTCAGCTTCTGCAGAGATGAGCACTACTGGTAGTCATCTTCTGCAGAGATGAGCACTACTGGTTGTCATCTTCTGCAGAGATGAGCACTACTGTTTGTCAGCTTCAGCAGAGATGAGCACTACTGTTTGTCAGCTTCAGCAGAGATGAGCACTACTGTTTGTCATCTTCTGCAGAGAGGAGCACTACTGGTTGACAGCTTCTGCAGAGAGGAGCACTACCAGTTGTCAGCTTCTGCAGAGAAGAGCACTACCAGTTGTCATCTTCTGCAGAGAGGAGCACTACTGGTTGACAGCTTCTGCAGAGAGGAGCACTATTGTTTGTCATCTTCTGCAGAGAAGAGCACTACCAGTTGTCAGATTCTGCAGAGATGAGTACTACCAGTTGTCAGCTTCTGCAGAGATGAGCACTACCGGTTGTCATCTTCTGCAGAGAAGAGCACTACCGGTTGTCAGCTTCTGCAGAGATGAGCACTACTGGTCTTAGCTTCTGCAGAGAAGAGCACTACTGGTTGTCAGCTTCTGCAGAGAAGAGCACTACTGGTTGTCAGCTTCTGCAGAGATGAGCACTACTGGTTGTCCTCTTCTGCAGAGAAGAGCACTACTGGTTGTCAGCTTCTGCAGAGAAGAGCACTTCTGGTTTCATCATCTGCAGAGATGAACACTACTGGTTGTCAGCTTCTGCAGAGATGAGCATTACTGGTTGTCAGCTTCTGCAGAGAGGAGCACTACTGGTTGTCAGCTTCTGCAGAGAGGAGCACTACTGGTTGTCATCTTCTGCAGAGATGAGCACTACTGTGTGTCAGCTTCTGCAGAGAGGAGGACTACTGTTTGACAGCTTCTGTAGAGAAGAGCATTACTGTTTGTCAGCTTCTGAAGAGAAGAGCACTAATGTTTTATCAGCAGTTGCACAAGATGAGCACTATTGTTTGTCATCTGCTGCAGAGAGGAGCAGTACTATTTGTCATTTTCTGTTGAAAAAATCACTACTGTTTTATCAGCAGTTGCAGAGATAAGCACTATTGGACTACAGTTTGTCATCTTCTGCAGAGAAGAGCACAACTGTTTGTCAGTTTCTGCAGAGAAGAGCACTTTTGTTTGTCAGTTTCTGCAGAGAAGAGCATTACTGTTTTATCAGCAGTTGTAGAGAGGAGCACTATTGTTAGACATCTTCTGCAGAGAGGAGCACTACTATTTGTCAGCTTCTGCAGAGAAGAGCACTACTGGTTGTCAGCTTCTGCAGAGATGAGCACTACTGGTTGTCCTCTTCTGCAGAGAAGAGCACTACTGGTTGTCAGCTTCTGCAGAGAAGAGCACTTCTGGTTTCATCATCTGCAGAGAGGAGCACTACTGGTTGTCAGCTTCTGCAGAAGAGAGCACTACTGTTTGTCATCTTCTGCAGAGATGAGCACTACTGTTTGTCACCTTCTGCAGAGTGGAGCACTACGGTTTGTCAGCTTCTGCAGAGAGGAGCACTACTGTTTGTCATCTTCTGCAGAGATCAGCACTACTGGTCTTAGCTTCTGCAGAGATCAGCACTACTGGTCTTAGCTTCTGCAGAGAAGAGCGCTACTGGTTGTCAGCTTCTGCAGAGAAGAGCACTACTGGTCTTAGCTTCTGCAGAGAAGAGCGCTACTGGTTGTCAGCTTCTGCAGACAAGAGCACTACTGGTTGTCATCGTCTGCAGAGATGAGCACTACTGGTTGTCAGCTTCTGCAGAGATGAGCACTACTGGTTGTCAGCTTCTGCAGAGATGAGCACTACTGGTTGTCAGCTTCTGCAGAGATGAGCACTACTGGTTGTCATCTTCTGCAGAGATAAGCACCACTGGTTGTCAGCTTCTGCAGAGATGAGCACTACTGGTTGTCAGCTTCTGCAAGGAGGAGCACTACTGGTTGTCATCTTCTGCAGAGATGAGCACTACTGTGTGTCAGCTTCTGCAGAGAGGAGGACTACTGTTTGACAGCTTCTGCAGAGAAGAGCACTACTGTTTGTCAGCTTCTGATGAGAAGAGCACTAATGTTTTATCAGCAGTTGCAGAGAGGAACACTACTGTTTTATCAGCAGTTGCACAAGATGAGCACTATTGTTTGTCATCTGCTGCAAAGAGGAGCACTACTATTTGTCATTTTCTGTAGAGAAAAGCACTTCTGTTTTATCAGCAGTTGCAGAGATAAGCACTATTGTTTGTCATATTCTGCAGAGAGGAGGACTACTGTTTGTCATCTTCTGCAGAGAAAAGCACAACTGTTTGTAATCTTCTGCAGAGAAGAGCACAACTGTTTGTCAGCTTCTGCAGAGAAGAGCACTTCTGTTTGTCAGTTTCTGCAGAGAAGAGCATTACTGTTTTGTCAGCAGTTGTAAAGAAGAGCACTATTGTTAGACATCTTCTGCAGAGAGGAGCACTACTATTTGTCAGCTTCTGCAGAGAGGAGCACTACTGTTTGTCAGCTTCTGCAGAGATGAGCACTACTGTTTGTCAGTTTCTGCAGAGAAGAGCATTACTGTTTTATCAGCAGTTGCAGAGAGGAGCACTATTGTTAGACTTATTCTGCAGAGATGAGCACTACTGTTTGTGATCTTCTGCCGATATGAGCACTACTGTTTGTCAGCTTATGCAGAGATAAGCACTAGTGTTTATCAGCTTCTGAAGATAGGAGCACTACTGGTTGTCAGCTTCTGCAGAGATGAGCACTACTGGTTGTCAGCTTCTGCACAGAGGAGCACTACTGGTTGTCAGCTTCTGCACAGAGGAGCACTACTGGTTGTCAGCTTCTGCACAGAGGAGCACTACTGGTTGTCATCTTCTGCAGAGAGGAGCACTACTGTTTGTCATCTTCTGCAGATATGAGCACTACCGAAGAAGAGCATTACTGTTTTATCAGCAGTTGCAGAGAGGAGCACTATTGTTAGACATATTCTGCAGAGATGAGCACTACTGTTTGTGATCTTCTGCAGAGAGGAGCACTACTGTTTGTCAGTTTCTACAGATATGAGCACTACTGTTTGTCAGCTTATGCAGAGATAAGCACTAGTGTTTGTCAGCTTCTGAAGATAGGAGCACTACTGTTTGTCATCTTCTGCAAAGAGGAACACTACTGTTTGTCATCTTCTTCAGAGAGGAGCACTACTGTTTGTCATCTTCTGCAGAGAGGAGCACTACTGTTTGTCGGCTTCTGCAGAGATTAGCACTACTGTTTGTGATCTTCTGCAGTGAGGAGCACTTCTGTTTTTCAACTTCTGTAGTGAAGCGCACTACTGTTTGTCAGTTTCTACAGAGAAGAGCATTACTGTTTTATCAGCAGTTGCAGAGAGGAGCACTACTATTTTATCAGCAGTTGCAGAGATAAGCACTATTGTTTGTCAGCTTCTGCAGAGATGAGCACTACTGTTTTTCATCCTCTGCAGAGATAAGCACTACTGGTTGTCAGCTTCTGCAGAGATAAGCACTATTGTTTGTCATCTTCTGCAGAGATGAGCACTATTGTTTGTCAGCTTCTACAGAGATGAGCACTACTGCTTTTCATCTTCTGCAGAGATAAGCACTACTGGTTGTCAGCTTCTGCAGAGATAAGCACTACTGGTTGTCAGCTTCTGCAGAGAAGAGCACTACTATTTGTCGGCTTCTACAGAGATGAGCACTACTGTTTGTCATCTTCTGCATAGAGGAGCACTACTGTTTGTCATCTTCTGCAGAGAGAAGCACTACTGTTTGTCATCTTCTGCAGAGAGGAGCACTACTGTTTGTCAGTTTCTACAGAGATGAGCACTACTGTTTGTCATCTTCTGCAGAGAGGAGCACTACTGTTTGTCGGCTTCTACAGAGATGAGCACTACTGGTTGTCATCTTCTGCAGAGATGAGCACTACTGTTTGTCGGCTTCTGCAGAGATGAGCACTACTGTTTGTCATCTTCTGCAGAGATGAGCACTACTGTTTGTCGGCTTCTGCAGAGATGAACACTACTGTTTGTCGGCTTCTGCAGAGATGAGGACTACTGGTTGTCATCTTCTGCAGAGAGGATCACTACTGTTTGTCATCTTCAGTAGAGAGGAGCACTACTGTTGGCTTGTGCAGAGATGAGAGGAGCACTACTGTTTATCATCTTCTGCAGAGATGAGCACTACTGTTTGTCATCTTCTGCAGAGATGAGCACTAGTGTTTGTCATCTTCTGCAGAGAGGAGCACTACTGTTTGTCATCTTCTGCAGAGAGGAGCACTAATGTTTGTCATATTCTGCAGAGAGGAGCACTACAGTTTGTCATCTTCTGCAGAGAAGAGCACTTCTGTTTGTCAGTTTCTGCAGAGATGAGCATTACTGTTTTATCAAAAGTTGTAGAGAGGAGCACTACTGTTTGTCATCTTCTGCAGAGATGAGCACTACTGTTTGTTAGCTTCTGCAGAGATGAGCACTACTGTTTGTCGGCTTCTGCTGAGATGAGGACTACTGGTTGTCATCTTCTGCAGAGAGGAGCACTACTGTTTGTCATCTTCAGTAGAGAGGAGCACTACTGGTTGTCAGCTTCTGCAGAGATGAGCACTACTGTTTGTCAACTTCTGAAAATTAGAGCTACCATATGTTGGCTTCTGCCCTAAAGTTACAGTGTGCATGGGTGCTGCTTACAGACAGTGAAAAGAACCTGTTTATCATAAGTCCTATTTTGCCGTTACGCACACTGTCTATCTGAATATGTGAGTCAGGGGGCATCATTTGCTACATCTGAGGGCATCTGATGATCAATTATCTGGCTCTGTGGTTGTTTAATGTATTTCTCACTGTTTTTATTCTGTCTATACTGGTTTTTTGTTCTTATATTTCCTCTTGCATTCCTAAACCCAGAAGACAACCTATATCTCAGTATTGAGTGCCTGTACTGCTTACATTTCCAGAGTAAGCTTGTATGTTGCCTATTTTGGGTAATGTTTGGAGGAAACTTTATATAACCAGGCATGGATAGACTAGTCTTTCCTCTTTGCAAGCTTTAAAGGGATAGTAAACACCAGAAATGTTATTGTTTAGAAAGATAGATAATCCCTTTATTTACCATTCCCCAGTTTTGCATAACCAACACTGTTATAGAAATATACTTTTTACCTTTGTGATTACCTTGCATCTACTGACTGCCTCCTTATCTCAGATTTTTTGACAGTCTTGAATTTCAGGCAATTAGTGCTGACTCTTAAATAACTTCACATGAGTGAGCACAGTGTTATCTATATGAAACACATGCACTAATGCCCTCTAACTGTGAAAAACTGCCAAATGCATTCAGAAAAGAGGCGGCCTTTAAGGGCTTAGAAATTAGCATATGAGCCTACCTAGGTTTAGCTTTCAACAAAGAATAACAACAGAACAAAGAAAATTTAATGATAAAAGTAAATTAGAAAGATGTTTAAAATGACATGCCCTATATGAATCGTGAAAGTTTAATTAGGACTTTACTATCCCTTTAAAGAAGAAAGAAATAGAAACTTGTACTGTATTATCTCAATTTGAATTGTTTTTAGCCAGCTGATTTTATACTTTTATTTTGGATACTCTGGATATTGTACTTCACCTTCTCATGCAATTAGGATAGTTTTTATGTCTCAGTTTCTATCCAAAGGGTCTATTTAACAAGGGCCGAATGGCCCCTGTTCCCTTTGTTTCTGCGCGAGCCTTCAGGCTCGCCAGAAACAGGAGTTAAGAAGCAGCGGACTTAAGACCGCTGCTCCTAAACTCATACGCTGCCTCTGAGGCGGCGTATACCAATCCGCCCGATTATGTATGGTCGGGCTGATTGACACCCCCTGCTAGCGGCTGATTGGCTGCGAATCTGCAGGGGGCGGTATTGCACCAGCAGTTCACAAGAACTTGTGCAATAATAAATGCTGACAGCGTATGCTGTCTGCATTTATCGATGTGCGGCAGACATGGTTCGCTATAGCAGATCATGTCTGTCCGCATATATATAAGTACATCTCCAAATGTTGATTTATTGGCCTAGATTCAATGAGACCTGTTTGTGAAACTAATATCTTATGGAAAAACTTGCTGCAACATTGCAAATCAGAACTTGCACTCGGCCCTCATCCTGGGCTCGAGTTACAAGTTAAAGATGAGTTGACAGAGATGATATTGTTTGTTGGCTTCTATAGAGAAGAGCAATGCTGTTTGTCAGCTGTTGCAGAGATTAGCACTACCATTTGTCAGCTTCTACAGAGAAGTGCACTACTGATTTCTAGCTGTTGTTGAGAAGAGCACTGCTGTTTGTCAGCTTCTACAGAGATAAGCACTGATTGTTAGTTGTTTTATAGAAGAGCACAACTGTTTTGTAGCTGTTGTAAAGATGAGCACTATTGTTTGTCAGTTGTTGTAGAGATAAGCACTACTGTTTGTCAGCTGTTGTAGAGAAGAGCACTACTGTGTCAACTTTTGTAGAGAAGAGCACCACTGTGTCAGCTGTTGTAGAGAAGAGGACCACTGTTTGTCAGCTGTAGTAGAGATGAGCACTACTGTTTGTCAGCTTCTACAGAGATTAGCACCGCTGTTTGTCAGCTGTTGTAGAGATGAACAATACTGTTCACTTCTACAGAGATGAGCGCTACTGTTTGGCAACTGCTGTAGAGAAGTGCATGGTTGTCAGCTTCTACAGAGATGAGCGCTACTGTTTGTCAGCTGTTGTAGAGAAGTGCATTGTTGTTTGTCAGCTTCTACAGAGATGAGCACTACTCTTTTGTCAGCTTCTACTGATTTGAGCACTAGTGTTTGTCAGCTTCTGAAGATGAGAGCTACCATATGTTGGCTTCTGCCCTAAAGTTACAGTGTGCATGGGTGCTGCTTACAGACAGTGAAGAGAACCTGTTGACCATAAGTCCTATTTTGCTGTTACGCACACTATCTGGATATGTGAGTCTGAGGGCATCATTTACTGCATCTGAGGGCATCTGATGATCAATTATCTGGCTCTGTGGCTGTTTAATGTATTTCTCACCATTTTTATTCTGTCTGTATACTGATCTCTTGTTCTTGTATTTTCTCTTGCAGTCCTAAGCCCAGAATATTATATCTATATCTCAGTATTGTGTGCCTGTACTGCTTACATTTCCAGAGTAAGCTTGTATGTTGCCTATTTTGGGTAATGTTGGAGGATGCTTTCTATAACCAGGCATGGACAGACTAGTCTTTTACTCTTTGAGAGCTTTAAAGAAGAAAGAAATATAAACTTTTACTGTATTATTGTACTGTATTATGTCAATCTCAATTGTTTTTAGCCAGCTGATTTCATAGTTTTATTTTGGATACTCTGGATATTGGAATTCACTTTCTCATGCAATCAGGATAGTTTTTATGTCCCAGTTTCTATCCAAATGTTAATTTATTAGCCTAGATTCAACTAGACCTGTTTGTGAAACGAATATCTTATGGAAAACTTGCTGCAACATTGCAAATCAGAACTTGCACTCGCCCCTCATCCCAGGCACAGGTTATAAGTTAAAGATGATAGAGATGAGTGCTATTGTTTGTCGGCTTCTACAGAAAAGAGCAATGCTGTTTGTCTGCTGTTGCAGAGATTAGCACTACCATTTGTCAGCTTCTACAGAGAAGGACACTACTGTTTGTTAGCTGTTGTAGCGAAAAGTACTTATGTGTGTCAGCTTCTACAGAGATTACCACTACTATGTCAGCTGTTGTAGACATGAGCACTACTGTTTGTCAGCTTCCACAGAGATGAGCACTACTGGTTGTCAGCTTCCACAGAGATGAGCACTACTGGTTGTCAGCTTCCACAGCGATGAGCACTACTGTTTTTCAGCTTCCACAGAGATGAGCACTACTGGTTGTCAGCTGTTGTAGAGATGAGCACTACTGTGTGTCAGCTGTTGTAGAGATGAGCACTACTGTGTGTCAGCTGTTGTAGAGATGAGCACTACTGTGTGTCAGCTGTTGTAGAGATGAGCACTACTGTGTGTCAGCTGTTGTAGAGATGAGCACTACTGTGTGTCAGCTGTTGTAGAGATGAGCACTACTGTGTGTCAGCTGTTGTAGAGATGAGCACTACTGTGTGTCAGCTGTTGTAGAGATGAGCACTACTGTTTATCAGCTTCTACAGAGATGAGCACTACTGTTTGTCATCTGTTGTAGTGATGAGCACTACTGTTTGTCAGCTGTTGTAGAGATGATCACTATTGTGTGTCAGCTGTTGTAGAGAAGAACTACAACAGCATAGCAGAGCTTTCCAAACTTTTCATGTTGGTGACACACTTTTTGGACCTACATCATTTTGCGACACAGTAATTCAGTTGTACTAGCAAACAGGAGGTTAAACTAGTTTTAAGAGATACGGACACATATATAAATACATTATATAATAACAAAATGTATTTACAAGTAACAGTATGTATGGGCAAGAATTAAAAAAAAGTTTAATAACACCAATAGCTACTTACTATTTTAATGGGATGTATGAGGTTGATGGGATGAACACAGTTTCTGAATATTTGGTGGAATATTAGATAAAGACACTCAAATTTCATCAAGCAGCTGTCCCACTCACTGACTACACATGCAGTCACAAGCCGATTGAGGAGTCTACACGTGCAGTCAGGAGTCACTGACTACACATGCAGTCACAAGCCGATTGAGGAGTCTACACGTGCAGTCAGGAGTCAATGTGCCACTGGGAATAGTTTCAGTTCCCGCTGAACTGCACCTAAAGGTTAAGATGATCTGTGACCCACTAGGTATCAATCACGTGTCAACCATGTGATATTATGCATAGCAGGCAGGTGAAAAGACGGAAACCAAAAAAATGTTTTTAAAAAAATGTGTAAATTCAAAAAAAATGTGTGCTAAAGCAGGGACACACCTACACACTGCCGCCGACACACAGTTTGGAAAACACTGTTCTATAGAGATAAGCACTACTGTTTTTCATCTTCTACAGAGATTAGCACTACTGTTTGTCGGCTTCTACAGAGATTAGTACTGTTTGTCAGCTGTTCTACAGATGAGCACTACTGTTTGTCATCTGTTGTAGAGATGAGCACTACTGTTTTTCAACTTCTACAGAGATTAGCACTACTGTTTGTCGGCTTCTACAGAGATTAGTATGGTTTGTCAGCTGTTCTACAGATGAGCACTACTGTTTGTCAGCTGTTGTAGAGATGAGTACCACGGTTTGTCAGCTGTTGTAGAGATGAGTTTACTGTTTGTCAGCTGTTGTAGAAATGAACAATACTCTGTCAGATTCTACAGAGATGAGCACTACTGTTTGTCAGCTGTTGTAGAAATGAACAATACTCTGTCAGCTTCTACAGAGATTAGCACTACTGTTTGTCGGCTTCTACAGAGATTAGTACTGTTTGTCAGCTGTTCTACAGATGAGCACTACTGTTTGTCATCTGTTGTAGAGATGAGCACTACTGTTTTTCAACTTCTACAGAGATTAGCACTACTGTTTGTCGGCTTCTACAGAGATTAGTACGGTTTGTCAGCTGTTCTACAGATGAGCACTACTGTTTGTCATCTGTTGTAGAGATGAGCACTACTGTTTTTCAACTTCTACAGAGATTAGCACTACTGTTTGTCGGCTTCTACAGAGATTAGTACGGTTTGTCAGCTGTTCTACAGATGAGCACTACTGTTTGTCAGCTGTTGTAGAGATGAGTACCACGGTTTGTCAGCTGTTGTAGAGATGAGTTTACTGTTTGTCAGCTGTTGTAGAAATGAACAATACTCTGTCAGCTTCTACAGAGATGAGCACTACTGTTTGTCAGCTGTTGTAGAGGTGAGCTCTACTGGTTTTTTCTACCATTTTTTGTCTTCTGTCCTAAAGTTACAGTTTGCATGGGATGTGACCCTGTTGATCATAAGTCCTATTTTGCCGTTACACACACTGACTATCTGGATATGCGAGTCTGAGGGCATCATTTGCTGCTTTCCACATCTGATGATCAATTATCTTGCTCTGTGACTGTTTAACTATCTCTCACCATTTGTATTCTGTCTTTGTACTGGACTTGTTCTTGTATTTTCTCATGCAGTATGGTATGGAGAGACTAGTCTTTCCTCTTTGAGAGATTTGAAGAAGAAAGAAATAGAAAAAGTGAATTGTATTATGTCAATTTCAATTGTTTTATCCATCTAATTTGATACTTTTATTTTGGATACTCTGAATACTGTACTTCACCTTCTCATGCAATTAGGATAGTTTTTATGTCTGGTTCTATCCTAATGTTGATTTATTGGCCTAGATTCAACTAGACCTGTTTGTGAAACTAATACCTTACGGTAAAACTTGCTGCAACATTGCAAATTGGAACTTGCACCTGCCCTTTATCCCAGGCACAAGTTACGGGTTAAAGGGACAGTTTACTTGATGGAACAAATTGCAGCATTTAAATTATTAGAAATAATGTACAATATCTGAATGTCTGATTGGAACGAGAATTTGTTTTACATAAATTTTACTTTTAAAAGTTTTTAAAATCCATATCATGGGCTCAAAGGTAGGGCATACGATATTTCTTTAGAGATCTGCGTAGAGGACAAAATTATTATAAATAATGTACAATATCTCTGAATGTCTGATTGGAATGAGAATTTGTTTTACATAAATTTTACTTTTAAAATCCATATCATGGGCTCAAGGGTAGGGCATAAGATATTTCTTTAGAGATCTTCTTAGAAGACAGCTGGCAACCTTAGTTGTGAGCCTTAAACTCTGCTCCCAGAAAAAGACATATGGTTGGGGGTTAAATATATTTTGCTCCTAACTGATTAGCCATCTATGCATTATGTACATGATTTGTGCACGTAAATCTCTTGCTTAGGCTAAAAAGAAAATATTTTCTAGATCAGTGTTTCCCAACTCCAGTCCTCAGTGTCCTTAACAGGCCAGATATTCATTATATCTAAAATTAAGTACAGGGGAACTAATCACCTGATGGGTGAGAGTAGGTTAGTAACTATGGTTACTGGTCAGCTGATTATTTCACCTGTGCTCTAGTAAAGATATTTAATGAATATCTGGCTTGTTAAAGGGACAGTCAAGTCCAAAAAAAACTTTCATGATTTAAATAGGGCATGCAATTTTAAACAACTTAGCAATTTACTTTTATCACCAATTTTGCTTTGTTCTCTTGGTATTCTTAGTTGAAAGCTAAAGCTAGGAGGTTCATATGCTAATTTCTTAGACCTTGAAGACTGCCTCTAATCTGAATACATTTTGACCACTAGAGGGCATTAGTTCACATGTTTCATATAGATAACATTGAGCTCATGCACGTAAAGTGACCGAGGAGTGAGAACTGATTGGCTAAACTGCATGTCTGTCAAAAGAACTGAAATAAGGGGGCAGTCAGCAGAGGCTTAGATACAAGATAATTACAGAGGTAAAACGTGTATTATTATAACTGTGTTGGATATGCAAAACTGGGGAATGGGTAATAAAGGGATTATCTTTCTTTTTAAACAACAAAAATTCTGGTGTTGACTGTCCCTTTAAGGGTCTTGAGGACTGGGTTTGGAGAACACTGCTCTAGATAATGATAGGTTTCGATACCTAGCTCTCTGGCACCAATATTTTTTAAAATGTTTGGAGAGCTGTGAAAATAGCAAAATGCAATGTCATTAATTTGCAATGGTTACCCTTTATATTTAATCTTTATTATTAAGGAGCCAAATGACTCAGGATTGGAAAATAAGTATCTTGAAGATCTTTGTTTACTATGAATGTTTGAGGTCACTTTATGGTTAACAAGTATTCTATCTTGATGCATTTTGGTTTTGCAAATGTGTTTTTGTGACCAATACCACCCTTTCCTCTCTTGAGCACTAAAAGATTTAAGGGTAAAACTCTTCTTTTTCTCTCTTGAGCTGGAACCAGCAGAATTACATCTTTTTTTAATGATTAATAGAGAAATTCCTTAGCTAAGTGCCTCTTTTCTATGTAAGAAAAGATGGATGAAAGTGATTGGCAAACTCTTAAGTGAGACATTAAGGCTGCCCAGACTAAGGGCCAGATGATCAATAACATTATAGCATGGAGGGAATTCGCACAACAATGTTTTTTATTATTGCATTGTAATGTAGGTAACTATCCTTCCTTATCTGCGTAGCAAGATAAACAGCTCTCAAACTAAAATTTGCCTTTCTAAAATGATCTGAGTGACTTCACAGTGCAGATGAGACTTTTTAGATCTTTCAATATTCACCTCGGTCGCAACAACAGAAGGTGGGACTGGCAAACTTTCAGTTAGGCGTGTTTTGTATAAAATTAACCCTCTTACACCATTTAAAGGGACGAAAATTATCCTTCGAAATGTATTTTCTACCCTTTATGACACTACTAATGTCCACTCCCACTCCAATAAATAAATTCCGACACTGAACTTTGGAATGAAAAGGCTGCAGACCAACTTTATTAGAAAATTTGAATACAATAAATAACCAATTTACATAACCATATTCCGAGGGTACTTGCCCACCTAAAACCACGTGCCGGCAAGCTTTGCAAAAGCATGCCCACAGACCATATCTTTTGCACTCTTTCCAGCAGGATGTACCACCAACCAGAATTAGGCAAACCCCCAAAGCTGCAACATTAAATTCCACTAAATAACATGGGAGGGAGTTTCCTAACTCCTCCATTTGTTCATATTTTATAAAGTAAAATACGCAATTTTACTTGTTGAAACATTATGAGGAAACAACTTTCTTAATTTACAGAAACATCCATAACTCATTGCAAAAAAATTTCTAATAAGTAACAGTATCCTCAAAAATGTCCAAAAAGTACAGTTCCCTAAAAATCTGTGAAAATCCTTTTCATAATCCCTGTGAAATGTTTCTTATAGTCTTTATGAGTGTGTTTCATTAGATTTTGCTGTTATACCATATACAAATTTAAACTTTTTTTTTTTTTTACCAATTCAAACTGCAAGTCAAAGTTATAGTAAAAATAAAACTAATAATAACAAAATAAGGATTGCTTTTCTGTAGCAGTGTCACCCTCACACTTGATATGTCTGGTTCCTGATGATTGTAATTCTGTTCTACATGCCTCTGTTTAAAGTCCCTGTGTTTTAACCCTTTAACTGCTGAGCTATTTTGGAGTTTTAAGGTGCTGCTGACATTTAAGCCACCTGTTGTATATAAAACAGGGTATTGGTGCACACCAACTTGTGTGACTAAGATCCCAATTTTCACATAAATGCATAGATGTTTTTTGCAGGCGATTTTGCAGCATATAAACATGTTTTGTTTAATTGAAAGTGGATGTGTGCCAATACACTATGTTTAGTGTTACTATTTGGTCTGATTGGCTGCACTCCCAAAGATATATTTATATTTTTTTTGTAATGTGTGCTATACCAAAATATGTGGGTTTGTATTTATCAATAAAGGGAGTCTGACCATCTTCCATTTGTTAAAGCACCTCATCCAAACTCATGTGTTCTCATGACAGTGTATTGGAATTGTGCAAAAAGCCAGGGAGTCTCATTTTAATATAAAGAGTTAAACCAGGAATGATTTAATGCAGAAGAGAGAGGAGGCGCCTCACTTTCCTATCAAGTGATCTTGCTTTCAGATAACCTTCTTGTATGATTTCAGAGGGATAACTTTTTTTCTAAAAACCTTTTTGTCAAAATATCACTCATAATTATCAAGGGAGCTACAATTTCTGCCCAATCTACGATATTGGCTATAAGGAACATTTTTCTTCCAAGGAAGATAATGGTTACTGGAATAATGTAGATACCTATTACTGTCTATGGGTTTGAAGTAGGTCTTTTAACCAATAGTACCCTCAAGTGCAGAAAACAAAATTAATTGCCTGGGGTCGTCCTACTGGGGGGACCGGTGTTCTCCAGTCTACGTCACGTACACTATCAGTAGTGCTTAATGCATGTGAGTTGCCCTTTTTCTGTTTTCATTTGATTACTGATCTGGGACTTACTCACCCTATGAGGCGCCTCTTTCTCTCTTTTCTACATTGCAGTTGCCAGGGAATCGGGATCCCTTACCAGGAATGCTGACTCATGTGGTGGTGTACATTGTTTCTGGACTTTTCATTTTTTTTTAGTGTTCCATTTATATTTTTAATATTGTCTTAGCCCTTCTTTTTTACACTTGTACATTAGTGAGCGTCCCCTTTTTATATGTATAATATATGTGGATGACACAATAACCGTTTCCTATATATATATATATATATATATATATATATATATATATATATATATATATACACAGTGGGGCAAAAAAGTATTTAGTCCGTCACCAATTGTGCAAGTTCTCCCATTTAAGAAGAGAGAGGTCTGTAATTTTCATCATAGGTATACCTCAACTATGAGAGACAAAATGTGGAAACAAATCCAGACAATCCCATTGTCTGATTTGGAAATAATTTATTTGCATATTATGGTAGAAAATAAGTATTTGGTCACCTACGAACAAGCAAGATTTCTGGCTCTCACAGACCTGTATCTTCTTCTTTAAGAGGCTCCACTGTCCTCCACTCACTACCTGTATTAATGGCACCTGTTTGAACTTGTTATCAGTATAAAAGACACCTGTTTACAATCTCAAACAGTCACACTCCAAACTCCACTATGGTGAAGACCAAAGAGCTGTCGAAGGACACCAGAAACAAAAACAAAATTTATGCTTACCTGATAAATTTATTTCTCTTGTGGTGTATCCAGTCCACGGATTCATCCATTACTTGTGGGATATTCTCTTTCCCAACAGGAAGCTGCAAGAGGATCACCCACAGCAGAGTTGTCTATATAGCTCCTCCCCTAACTGCCACCCCCAGTCATTCGACCGAAGACAAGCAAGAGAAAGGAGAAACTATAGGGTGCAGTGGTGACTGTAGTTTAAAAAATAAATAACACCTGCCTTAAAATGACAGGGTGGGCCGTGGACTGGATACACCACAAGAGAAATAAATTTATCAGGTAAGCATAAATTTTGTATTCTCTTGTAAGGTGTATCCAGTCCACGGATTCATCCATTACTTGTGGGATACCAATACCAAAAAGCTATAGGACACGGATGAAGGGAGGGACAAGGCAGGCCCTTAAACGGAGGGCACCACTGCCTGTAAGACCTTTCTCCCAAAAACAGCCCCCGAAGAAGCAAAAGTATCAAATTTGTAGAATTTAGAAAAGGTATGAAGCGAAGACCAAGTCGCCGCCTTACAAATCTGTTCAACAGAAGCCTCATTTTTAAAAGCCCATGTGGAAGCTACAAGGAAGCTTGGCGTTCTGGCGAGACGCCATGAGATCCAGTTCTGGTTTGCCCCAAAGTTGAATCAACCGAGCAAATACCTCCGGATGGAGTTCCCATTCTCCCGGATGAAAAGTCTGCCAACTTAGAAAATCCGCCTCCCAGTTCTCGACTCCTGGGATATGGATAGCAGATAGATGGCAAGAGTGAACCTCTGCCCATAGAATTATCTTTGAAACCTCCAACATTGCTAGGGAACTCCTTGTTCCCCCCTGATGGTTGATGTAGGCTACAGTCGTGATATTGTCCGACTGAAATCTGATGAACCTGACCCCAGCTAGTTGAGGCCACGCCTGAAGAGCATTGAAAATCGCTCTTAGTTCCAGAATGATTATCGGAAGGAGTGCCTCCTCCTGAGTCAACGAGCCCTGAGCCTTCAGGGAGTTCCAGACTGCACCCCAGCCCAGAAGGCTGGCATCTGTCATTACTATAGTCCAATCTGGCCTGCAGAAGCTCATCCCCTTGGGCAGATGGACCTGACATAGCCACCAGAGAAAAGAATCCCTGGTTTCTTGATCCAGATTTAGTAGAGGGGACAAACTGTGTAATCCCCATTCCACTGACTGAGCATGCAAAGTTGCAGCGGCCTGAGATGTAGGCGGGCAAACGGTACTATGTCCATTGCCGCTACCATTAAACCGATTACTTCCATACACTGAGCCACTGAAGGACGAGAAGTGGAATAAAGAACACAGCAAGAGTCTAGAAGTTTTGACAATCTGGCCTTCGTTAGGTAAATCTTCATTTCTACCGAATCTATCAGAGTCCCTAGGAATGAAACTCTTGTTAGAGGTGATAGAGAACTCTTTTCTTCATTCACCTTCCACCCATGGGACCTCAGAAATGCCAGAACAATGTCCGTATGGGACCTGGCGATTTGAAAAGTCAACGCCTGTATCAGAATGTCGTCTAAGTAAGGGGTTACTGCTATACCCCGTGGACTTAGGACCGTTAGGAGGGACCCTAGAACCTTCGTAAAGGTTCTTGGTGCCGTGTCCAACCAGAAGGGAAGAGCCACAAACTGGTAGTGCCCGTCTAGAAAGGCAAACCTGAGAAAACAATGATGATCTTTGTGTATCGGGATGTGAAGATAAGCATCCTTTAAGTCTACGGTAGTCATATATTGACCCCCCTGGATCATAGGAAGGATGGTTCGAATAGTCTCCATCTTGAAGGATGGGACTCTGAGAAATTTGTTTAAGATCTTGAGATCTAAGATTGGTCTGAATGTTCCCTCTTTCTTGGGAACTACAAATAGATTTGAATAGAAACCCTGCCCCTGTTCCTCCTGCAGAACTGGGTGGATCACTCCCATAACTAGGAGGTCTTGAACACAATGTAAGAATGCCTCTCTCTTTATCTGGTTTGCAGATAAATGTGAGAGATGAAATCTCCCTTTTGGGGGAGAGGTTTTGAATTCCAGAAGATAACCCTTGGACACAATTTCCAATGCCCAGGGATCCTGGACATCTCTTGCCCAAGCCTGGGCGAAGAGAGTCTGCCCCCTACTAGATCTGTTTCCGGATTGGGGGCTGCTCCTTCATGCTGTCTTAGAGGCAGCAGCAGGCTTTTTGGCCTGTTTCCCCTTGTTCCAAGCCTGGTTAGGTCTCCAGACCGGCTTAGACTGGGCAAAAGTTCCCTCTTGTTTTGTGTTAGAGGAAGTTGAAGCTGCACCACTCTTGAAGTTTCAAAAGGGCTGAAAACTAGACTGTTTGGTCCTTAATTTGTTGGACCTGTCTTGAGGAAGGACGTGACCTTTTCCTCCAGTGATGTCAGAAATGATCTCCTTCAGTCCAGGCCCGAATAGGGTCTGTCCTTTGAAGGGAATGTTGAGAAGTTTAGACTTTGAAGTCACGTCAGCTGACCAGGATTTAAGCCATAGCGCCCTACACGCCTGAATAGCAAAACCTGAATTTTTAGCCGTTAGCTTGGTTAAATGAACAACGGCGTCAGAAACAAATGAATTGGCTAGCTTAAGGGCCTTAAGCTTGTCAATAATATCTTCCAACAGGGTTTCAACCTGTAGAGCCTCCTCTAGAGACTCAAACCAGAAAGCCGCAGCAGCAGTGACTGGGGCAATGCATGCAAGAGGCTGGAGAATAAAACCTTGTTGAATAAAAATTTTCTTAAGGTAACTCTCTAATTTTTTGTCCATTGGATCTAGAAAAGCACAACTGTCCTCGACAGGGATAGTGGTATGCTTAGCTAGAGTAGAAACTACTCCCTCCACCTTAGGGACCGTCTGAAACAAGTCCCGTGTAGCGGTGTCTATAGGAAACATCTTTTTAAAAACAGGAGGGGGAGAGAACGGTACACCTGGTCTATCCCATTCCTTAGTAATAATTTGAGAAAACCTCTTAGGGATTGGAAAAACATCAGTGTAAGTAGGTACGGCATAGTATTTATCCAATCTACACAATTTCTCTGGGACTACAATAGTGTCACAGTCGTCCAGAGTTGCTAAGACCTCCCTGAGCAATATGCGGAGGTGTTCAAGCTTAAATTTAAATGTAGAGATATCATCCCTGAATCAGAAAAATCACCCACAGATTGAAGCTCCCCTGCTTCAGCTTCAGTACATTGTGAGGGTGTATCAGACATAGCCACTAAAGCGTCAGAGAGCTTTGTATTTATTCTAGTCCCAGAGCTGTCTCGCTTTCCTTGCAATCCTGGCAGTTTAGATAATACCTCTGTAAGGGTATGATTCATAACTGCCGCCATGTCTTGTAATGTATATGCAATGGACGCGCTAGATGTACTTGGCGTCCCCTGAGCGGGAGTTATAGGTTCTGACACGTGGGGAGAGTTAGACGGCATAACTTCCTCCTTGTCAATTTCTTTTGGTGATAAATTATTTAAAGCCAGAATATGGTCTTTGTAATCTATAGTAAAATCAGTGCATTTGGTACACATTCTAAGAGGGGGTTCCACAATGGCTTCAAAACATAATGAACAATGAGTTTCCTCTATGTCAGACATGTTTAAACAGACTAGTAATGAGACCAGCAAGCTTGGAAAACACTTTAATAACTGTGAACAAGCAAAAAATAAAAACGGTACTGTGCCTTTAAGAGAAAAAAACAATCACAGAAACTGCTAAAACAGTGAAAAAAGCAGTAAATTCTATGAAATTTTTACAGTGTGTATAATAGACTGAAATAGCATTGCACCCACTTGCAAATGGATGATTAACCCCTTAGTTTCAAAACCGGATCAAAAAAACGATATAAACGATTTAAAACAGTCACAACCAACTGCCACAGCTCTACTGTGGCTCCTACCTGCCCATACAACGACTTTGGAAGGCACAAAAACCCTTTAGAGGGGTCCTATATGTCAGGGGACTCCTTCAGGGAAGCTGGATGTCTCAAGCTGCAAAAACTACTGCGCAATTAAGGCGCGAAAATCTGCCCCTCCCAACATGTACTCACAGTGAGAGGGCCTTAAAAAACTATCCCTAGGCAAAATCTAGTCAGCCATGTGGAAAAACTGGGCCCCAGAATAAAGTTTTATCACCAATTGTAATAAACGTTTATATACATCAAGCAAACGTTATATCTATTAAGTAATGAGAGTAAATAACAAAAATATTACCCTTTACAGCAAGCATGATACCAGTCATTATTAAATCACTGTAATCAGGCTTACCTTAAATAAATCAGGCACTGTCAGCATTTTCTAGCTTATCATCTCTCTAGAAAAATTTAAAACTGCACATACCTCAGAGCAGGTAATCCTGCACGCTATTCCCCCAGCTGAAGTTACCCATCTCTTCAGTTGTCTGAGAACAGCAGTGGATCTTAGTTACAAACCGCTAAGATCATCAAAAACTTCTTCAACTTTCTGCCTGAGGCCAAAATAGTACAACTCCGGTACCATTTGAAAATAATAAACTTTTGATTGAAGATAAACTAGATTAATTCACCACATCTCTCTAGCTACTTCCCTTATCGAGAGCTGCAAGAGAATGACTGGGGGTGGCAGTTAGGGGAGGAGCTGTGGGTGATCCTCTTGCAGCTTCCTGTTGGGAAGGAGAATATCCCACAAGTAACGGATGAATCCGTGGACTGGATACACCTTACAAGAGAAATTGTAGACCTGCACCAGGCTGGGAAGACTGAATATGCAATAGGCAAGCAGCTTGGTGTGAAGAAATCAACTGTGGGAGCAATAATTAGAAAATGGAAGACATACAAGACCACTGATAATCTCCCTTGATCTGGGGCTCCACGCAAGATCTCACCCCATGGGGTCAAAATGATCACAAGAACGGTGAGCAAACATCCCAGAACCACACGGGGGGACCTAGTGAATGACCTGCAGAGAGCTGGGACAAACGTAACAAAGGCTACCATCAGTAACACACTACGCCGCCAGGGACTCAGATCCTGCAGTGCCAGACGTGTCCCCCTGCTTAAGCCAGTACATATCCGGGCCCATCTGAAGTATGCTAGAGAGCATTTGGATGATCCAGAATCAGATTGGGAGAATGTCATATGGTCAGATGAAACCAAAGTAAAACTGTTGGTAGAAACACAACTCGTTGTGTTTGGAGGAGAGAGAATGCTGATTTGCAACCAAAGAACACCATACCTACTGTGAAGCATGGGAGTGGCAACATCATGCTTTGGGGCTGTTTCTCTGCAAAGGGAACAGGACAAATGATCCGTGTACATGAAAGAATGAATAGGGCCATGTATCGTGAGATTTTGAGTGCAAACCTCCTTCCATCAAGCAAGGGCATTGAAGATGAAACGTGGCTGGGTCTTTCAGCATGACAATGATCCCAAACACACCGCCCGGGCAACAAAGGAGTGGCTTCGTAAGAAGCATTTCAAGGTCCTGGAGTGGCCTAGCCAGTCTCCAGATCTCAACCCCATAGAAAACCTTTGGAGGGAGTTGAAAGTCCGTGTTGCCCAGTGACAACCCCAAAACATCACTGCTCTAGAGGAGATCTGCATGCACGAATGGGCCAACATACCAGCAACAGTGTGTGACAACCTTGTGAAGACTTACAGAAAACGTTTGACCTCTGTCATTGCCAACAAAGGATATATAACAAAGTATTGAGATGAACTTTTGATATTGACCAAATACTTATTTTCCACCATAATTTGCAAATAAATTCTTTCCAAGTCAGACAATGTGATTGTCTGGATTTGTTTCCATATTTTGTCTCTCATAGTTGAGATATACCTATGATGACAATTACAGGCCTCTCTCATCTTCTTAAGTGGGAGAACTTGCACAATTGGTGGCTTACTAAATACTTTTTTGCCCCACTGTATATATATATATATATATATATATATATATAATACATAAATATATTTCTTCCGGCTTCAGGAATGATTCAGCCCATAAAGGCAAAGCATTAATTAGTGTTAGGACTAGTCAACCCCAAATTTATCTTTCATGATTCAGACAGAATTTTCAATTTTAATATGCTTCTATTATCTTAATTTTCTCTTTTGTTAAAACACATACCTAGGTAGGCTCAGGATCTGGGAGCTAGCTGCTGATTAATGTCCTCATATGTGTCTGCTGTCATTGGCTTACAGATGTACTCATCTAGCTCCCAGTAGTGTATTGCTGCTCCTTCGATAAAGGATACAAAGAAAATGAAGCAAAATTGAAAATAGAAGTAAATTGGAAAGTTGTTTAAAATTGTATGCTCTGTATGAATCAGGAAAGACAAAAAATGTGGGTTTTGTGTCTCTTTAAGCAGGTTATGGCCATATTGTGTGACTAAGATCCAAATTTTAACATAAAAGCATAGGTGGGGTTTCTTGCAGGCAATTTTGCAGCAATTAAAAATGTTTCGTTTATTTGCAAGTGGCTATGCGCCAATACTCTGTGTTACTGTTTGGTCTCATTGGCTGCACTGCCAAAGACGTAGTTACATTTTTTGTAAGTTGTGCTATACCAAACTATGTGGATTAGCCATATACATTTTTTTTTTATTCCCTTTAAAATATATGGACCTATAAAATATATAGTTCCATTAATCTATTTCATGAGGCTTCTATGATATGTTTGGCAGTTAAATAGTTACTCTTGCATGATCCCATACCTCATACTGTGCTGGCTGCTGGCAGTAGATGACTCATGAAGTCCCCTGCCAGTAATGTCACTCAAGTGCAGCCATTGTTTGCTTGTTATGGTTTGTTGTGCATCTGCTATCAAAACCCCTATAATGACCTTCTGCATCCCTTAATATATTAACATTATCATGGTGCTTCGTGAGCAAACTGAGAAGTTATTTCAGATATTTCTAAAATGAAGAGATAAAATGTACTTAAATTTCTATGATGGTAACAACATATAAATCACAACACTGTTATATTTACAAAGCACTAGTTTCTCCTACAGCAATAATTCACAATTACGTATAGTAAGTAAACAATAGCAAAATTAATTGGGATAACACAAGTAGAATCACAGTCCAGCCTGGTCCTGGGGGAAAAAAAGCTAGCCGATTGCAATAGGTGATTGATTGACAGCTTCCTAAAACTATATTTTTGTTGAAGCATCAAATGTTATAACCCTTTCGTGACAGGGTTAAAGTGTCTACATCGGAACACCTGATCCGATGTAGACAAATTGAAACTACGCGATCGTGCATACGATCGCGAGATTTAAATTATTGGATCGCATCTGGGGGGCGTCCCTACAACCCTAGGAACGCCCTCCAGACCGCGATCAAGTCCTTGAAGCACAGAAGGCTTCAGGGCAGCCGTTTGTTATGACGTTCTATTCCGTCATAACGGCTTTAAAGCCCAGTGTAAATATGACGAATTAGAACGGCATAACGGCGTTAAAAGGTTAATATATGAAGCCACTTTTGCAATAATTAAGGGCTAGATTTGACATTAAGGGCTAGATTTATCAAAGCTGAGATGTACAGGGGCACGTATGCGCGCCCCTGTATGCCTCAGCTCGCCTGTGGCGGGGCAAAATTACCCGCAGGTAATCAACATTGCACCGGAGCTTAGGGATGCAGCGGTCTGGTGACCGCTGCTTGATTAATTACGGCGAGTAAGTTCTTGTGAGAACTTGCAGCCGTAGGGGCTTGATAAATCGAGGCTTAAGACACTTGAAGCTCTAGCTAGACCAGAAAGGAAAGTCACAAAATGAAAATTGCACCACAGTGCATAAATGAAATAAAATATCTGACTAATCTAATAAATCTGATCGATCTATAGTATATTAAACCAATTTTTAATTTCCATGTTTTATTTTAAATGTATTAACCCCTTCCTGTCGTTAGGACATTCCATGCTGTCCTAACTGCGCTGGGCTTTAGTTCCATTAGGACGGCATGGAACGTCCTAGCCATTCTGCTGCCCTGAAGCCATAATGGCTTCCTAACTGGGATCGCGGGCTGCAAGGCGTGCCTAGTGTCATAGGCACTCTCCCCAGACCCGATCCCATCATTGAAATCGTGCGATCACATGTACGATCCTGTGATTTCATTTTTTAACTTATTTTTTTAAAGGACAGAGGTTTTTCCCTTTTCCCATGCTTAAATGACACGCAATTCTGACATTTTTTGCTCACTATTGGTTTTAACTTAAAGGGACAGTCTAGTCCAAAATAAACATTCATGATTCAGATAGAAAATGTCATTTTAAACCATTTTCCAATTTACTTTTATCACCAGTTTTGCTTTGTTCTCTTGGCATTCTTAGTTGAAAGCTAAACCTAGGGGGTTCATATGCTAATTTCTAAGCCCTTGAAGGCCGCCTCTTCTCTCAGGGCATTTTGACAGTTTTTCACCACAAGAGGGTGTTAGTTCATGTGTTTCATATAGATAACACTGTGCTCACGCACGTTGAGTTCAGGTGAGCCAGCTCTGATTAGCTAAAATGGATGTCTGTCAAAAGAACTGAAATAAGGGGGCAGTTTGCAGAGGCATAGATACAAGATAATCACAGGAAGTAAAAAGTGTATTTATATAACTGTGTTGGTTATGCAAAACTAGGGAATGGGTAATTAAGGGATTATCGATTTTTTTAAACAATAAAAAATCTGGTGTAGACTGTCCCTTTAATGGTCTGCTCTTTTGTTAAGTGCAGGCATACATATTAAATATAATTTTTAACAGGCAAAGCATGCCTTCCTAGTGATACCCTATATGGGTATATAAAATATCAATAAATAGGAATTTAAAGGGACACTAAACCCATTTTTTTTCTTTCTTGATTCAGATAAAGCATGAAAATTTTAAGCAACTTTCTAATTCACTCCTATTATCAATTTTTCTTCATTCTCTTGCTATCTTTATTTGAAAAAGAAGGCATCTAAGTTTTTGTTCATACTCTGGACAGCACTTTTTTTATTAGTGGATTAATTTTTCCACCAATCAGCAAGAACAACCCAGCTTGTTCACCAAAAATGGGCCGGCATCTAAACTTACATTTCAAATAAAGATACCAAGAGAATGAAGAAAATTTGATAATAGGAGTAAATTAGAAAGTTGCTTAAATTTCATGCTCTATCTGAATCATGAAAAAAAAAATTTGGGTTCAGTGTCCCTTTAATACTAAAAAATGGGGGGTGGGGTGAAGGGAAAAAAAATGATTGTTTTACAGTATTTCTTTATAACCATTCCTACAAAACTAGCGTAACTAAAGAAAAAACTATTTATGTAAGAACTTACCTGATTACCTGAATTAATTTCTTTCATATTGGCAAGAGTCCATGAGCTAGTGACGTATGGGATATACAATCCTACCAGGGGGGCAAAGTTTCCCAAACCTCAAAATGACTATAAATACACCCCTCACCACACCCACAATTCAGTTTAATGAATAGCCAAGTAACGGGGTGAAAAAATAAGGAGTAAAAAGCATCAACAAAGGAATTTGGAATTAATTGTGCTTTATACAAAAAAATCATAACCACCATTGACTCTTGCCAATATGAAAGAAATTAATTTATCAGGTAAGTTCTTACATAAATTATGTTTTCTTTCATGTAATTGGCAAGAGTCCATGAGCTAGTGACGTATGGGATAGAAATACCCAAGATGTGGAACTCCACGCAAGAGTCACTAGAGAGGGAGGAATAAAATAAAAGCAGCCATTTTCAACTGAGAAAATTAAATCCACAACCAAAAAAATAAGTTTTTCTCATAAATGAAAGAAAAAAACTTAAAGGGACAGTCTACACCAGAATTTTTATTGCTTTAAAACAAAATGTATGCTTACCTGATAAATGTATTTCTATTGTGGTGTATCCAGTCCACGGGTTCATCCATTACTTAAAAGTATATTAATATAACTGTGTTGGTTATGCAAAACTCGGGAATGGGTAATAAAGGGATTATCTATCTTTTCTCTTGTAAAGGTGTATCCAGTCCACGGGTTCATCCATTACTTGTGGGATATTCTCCTTCCCAACAGGAAGCTGCAGGAGGACACCCACAGCAGAGCTGTCTATATAGCTCCTCCTCTAACTGCCACCCCCAGTCATTCGACCGAAGACAAGCAAGAAAAAAAGGAGAAACTATAGGGTGCAGTGGTGACTATAGTTTAAAAATAAAAAACACCTGCCTTAAAATGATAGGGCGGGCCATGGACTGGATACACCACAAGAGAAATAAATTTATCAGGTAAGCATAAATTTTGTTTTCTCTTGTAAAGGTGTATCCAGTCCACGGGTCATCCATTACTTGTGGGATACCAATACCAAAGCTTTAGGACACGGATGAAGGGAGGGACAAGGCAGGAACTTAAGCGGAAGGCACCACTGCCTGTAAGACCTTTCTCCCAAAAATAGCCTCCGAAGAAGCAAAAGTATCAAATTTATAGAATTTAGAAAAGGTATGAAGTGAAGACCAAGTCGCCGCCTTACAAATCTGTTCAACAGAGGCCTCATGTTTAAAAGCCCATGTGGAAGCTACTGCTCTAGTAGAATGAGCTGTAATTCTTTCAGGAGGCTGCTGGCCAGCAGTCTCATAAGCTAAGCGAATTATGCTTCTTAGCCAAAAGGAAAGAGAAGTTGCTGAAGCCTTTTGGCCTCTCCTCTGTCCAGAGTAGACAACAAACAAAGCAGATGTTTGACGAAAATCCTTAGTAGCTTGTAAATAAAATTTTAAAGCACGAACCACGTCAAGATTGTGTAACAGACGTTCCTTCTTTGAAGAAGGATTAGGACACAGAGACGGAACAACAATTTCCTGATTGATATTCTTATTAGATACTACCTTAGGAAGAAACCCAGGTTTAGTACGCAAAACTACCTTATCTGCATGGAAGATCAGATAAGGGGAATCACACTGTAAGGCAGATAACTCTGAAACTCTTCGAGCCGAAGAGATAGCCACTAAGAACAGAACTTTCCAAGATAAAAGCTTAATATCTATGGAATGCAAAGGTTCAAACGGAACCCCTTGAAGAACTTTAAGAACTAAATTTAAACTCCATGGCGGAGCAACAGGTTTAAACACAGGCTTGATTCTAACTAAAGTCTGACAAAACGCCTGAACATCTGAAACCTCAGCCAGACGTTTGTGCAAAAGAATAGACAGAGCAGAAATCTGTCCCTTTAAGGAACTAGCTGACAATCCCTTCTCCAATCCTTCTTGGAGAAAAGATAATATCCTAGGAATCCTGACCTTACTCCAATGAGTAACCCTTGGATTCACACCAATGAAGATATTTACACCATATCTTAGGATAGATTTTCCTGGTAACAGGCTTTCGAGCCTAAATTAAGGTATCAATGACCGATTCGGAAAAATCACGCTTTGATAGAATCAAGCGTTCAATCTCCAAGCAGTCAGACGTAGAGAAATTAGATTTGGATGTTTGAAGGAACCTTGAAGTAGAAGGTCCAGCCTTAGCGGCAGAGTCCATGGTGGAAAGGATGACATGTCCACCAGATCTGCATACCAAGTCCTGCGTGGCCACTCAGGGGCTATCAAGATCACTGAAGCTCTCTCCTGCTTGATCTTGGCAATCAGACGAGGGAGCAGAGGAAACAGTTGAAACACATAAGCCAGGCTGAAGGACCAGGGCGCTGCTAGAGCATCTATCAACGCTGCCATGGGATCCCTGGACCTGCACCCGTAACAAGGAAGCTTGGCGTTCTGACGAGATGACATGAGATCCAGTTCTGGTTTGCCCCAAGTTGGATCAACTGGGCAAATACCTCTGGATGGAGCACCCACTCCCCAGGATGAAAATTCTGCCGACTTAGAAAATCAGCCTCCCAGTTCTCTACTCCTGGGATATGGATAGCTGAGAGATGGCAAGAGTGAACCTCTGCCCATAGAATTATCTTTGAAACCTCCAACATTGCCAGGGGGCTCCTTGTTCCCCCCTGATGGTTGATATAGGCTACAGTCGTGATGTTGTCCGACTGAAATCTGATGAACCTGACGGCAGCTAGCTGAGGCCAAGCCTGAAGAGCATTGAATATCGCTCTTAGTTCCAGAATGTTTATCGGAAGGAGGGCCTCCTCCTGAGTCCATGAACCCTGAGCCTTCAGGGAGTTCCAGACTGCACCCCAGCCCAGAAGGCTGGCATCTGTCATTACTATAGTCCATTCTGGCCTGCGGAAATTCATTCCCTTGGACAGATGGACCCGAGATAGCCACCAGAGAAGAGAATCCCTGGTCTCTTGATCCAGATTTAGTAGAGGGGACAAATCTGTGTAATCCCCATTGCACTGATTGAGCATGCAAAGTTGCAGTGGTCTGAGATGTAGGCGGGCAAACGGAACTATGTCCATTGCCGCTACCATTAATCCGATTACCTCCATACACTGAGCCACTGACGGACGAGAAATGGAATAAAGAGCACGGCAGGAAGTTAGAAGTTTTGACAACCTGACCTCTGTCAGATAAATCTTCATTTCTATTGAATCTATCAGAGTTTCTAGGAAGGAAACTCTTGTGAGAGGTGAGAGAGAACTCTTTCCTTCGTTCACCTTCCACCCGTGAGACCTTAGGAATGCCAGAACAATGTCCGTATGGGACCTGGCGATATGAAAAGTTGACGCCTGTATCAGGATGTCGTCTAGGTAAGGGGCTACTGCTATACACCGCGGTCTTAGAACCGCCAGAAGGGACCCTAGAACCTTCGTAAAGACTCTTGGTGCTGTGGCTAACCCAAAGGGAAGAGCCACAAACTGGTAATGCCAGTCTAGGAAGACGAACCTGAGAAAATGATGATGATCCCTGTGTATCGGAATATGTAGATAAGCATCCTTTAAATCCACGGTAGTCATATATTGACCTTCCTGGATCATAGGTAGGATGGTTCGAATAGTCTCCATCTTGAAGGATGGGACCCTGAGAAATTTGTTTAGGATCTTGAGATCCAAGATTGGTCTGAAAGTTCCCTCTTTCTTGGGAACTATAAACAGATTTGAATAGAAGCCTTGCCCCTGTTCCTCCTTTGCAACTGGGTGGATCACTCCCATTACTAGTAGGTCTTGAACGCAATGTAAGAATGCCTCTCTCTTTATCTGGTTTGCAGATAATTGTGAGAGATGAAATCTCCCCTTTGGAGATGAAGCTTTGAAATCCAGAAGATATCCCTTGGAAACAATCTCCAGAGCCCAGGGATCCTGGATGAAGAGAGAAAGTCTGCCCCCCACTAGATCCGGTCCCGGTTCTGGGGCTACTCCTTCATGCTGTCTTAGAGGCAGCAGCAGGCTTTTTGGCCTGTTTCCCCTTGTTCCAAGCCTGGTTAGGTCTCCAGACTGGCTTGGACTGGGCAAAATTTCCCTCTTGTTTTGTAGAAGAGGAAGATGAAGCTGCGCCACTCTTGAAGTTTTGAAAGGAATGAAAATTAGTCTGTTTGGTCCTTAACTTGTTGGACCTATCCTGGGGAAGGGCGTGGCCTTTTCCCCCAGTAATATCAGAAATGATCTCCTTCAGTCCAGGCCCAAATAGGTTCTGCCCTTTGAAGGGAATGTTGAGAAGTTTAGACTTTGAAGTGACATCAGCTGACCAGGATTTAAGCCATAGCGCTCTACGTGCCTGAATGGCAAAACCTGAATTTTTAGCCGTTAGCTTGGTTAAATGAAAAACGGCGTCAGAAATAAATGAATTGGCTAACTTAAGAGCTTTAAGCCTGTCAAGGATATCATCCAACGGGGTCTCTACCTGTAAAGCCTCCTCCAGAGACTCGAACCAGAAAGCCGCTGCAGCAGTGACTGGGGCAATGCATGCAAGAGGCTGGAGAATAAAACCTTGTTGTATAAAGATTTTCTTAAGGAAACCCTCTAATTTCTTATCCATAGGATCTAGGAAAGCACAACTGTCCTCGACAGGAATAGTTGTACGCTTAGCTAGGGTAGAGACTGCTCCCTCCACCTTAGGGACCGTCTGCAACAAGTCCCGTGTAGCGGCATCTATAGGAAACATTTTCTTAAAAGCAGGAGGTGGACAGAACGGCACACCTGGTCTATCCCATTCCTTAGTAATAATTTCTGAAAACCTCTTAGGGATTGGAAAAACATCAGTGTAAACAGGCACTGCAAAGTATTTGTCCATTTTACACAATTTCTCTGTGACTACAATGGTGTCACAGTCATCCAGAGTCGCTAAAACCTCCCTGAGCAACACTCGGAGGTGTTCAAGCTTAAATTTAAATGCTGTCATTTCAGAGTCAGATTGAAGTAACGCCTTCCCTGAATCAGAGAAGTCACCCACAAATAGAAGCTCTCCTGCTTCAACTTCTGCACATTGTGAGGGTATATCAGACATAGCTACTAAAGCGTTAGAGAGCTCTGTATTTGTTCTAGCCCCAGAGCTGTCCCGCTTTCCTTGTAACCCTGGCAGTTTGGACAATACCTCTGTGAGGGTATGATTCATAACTGCCGCCATGTCTTGTAAAGTAAACGCATTGGACGCGCTAGATATACTTGGTGTCCCTTGAGCGGGAGTTATAGGTTCTGACACGTGGGGAGAGCTAGATGGCATAACCTCCCTTTTGTCAGTCTCAGAAACCTCAGGTGATAAATCTTTAAAAGCCATAATATGGTCTTTATAACTTATAGAAAGGTCAGTGCATTTGGTACACATTCTAAGAGGGGGTTCCACAATGGATTCTAAACATAATGAACAAGGAGTTTCCTCTATGTCAGACATGTTTAACAGACTAGTAATGAGACCAGCAAGCTTGGAAAACACTTTAATAAATGTGAAAAAAGCAAAAATAAAAAACGGTACTGTGCCTTTAAGAGAAAAAAACTACCACAAACTGCAAAACAGTGAAAAAAAGTAGTAAACTCTACAAATTTTTTACAGTGTGTATAAGGGACTAAAGCAGCATTGCACTTACTTGCAAATGGATGATTAACCCCTCAGGCCCAAAAACGAATTAGAAAAACATTAAACCTGTTAACAAACAGTCAAACACACTGCCACAGCTCTGCTGTGGCTCCTACCTGTCCTTAAAAACGATTTTTGCAGGAACAAAACCCTCTATAGAGGTCCTATAAGCCAGAGGACTCCTTCAGGGAAGCTGGATGTCTCAGACTGAAAACGAAAATAGACCCCTCCCACCATGCACTCAAAGTCAGAGGGGCTTAAAAAAAGTACTCCTAGGAGTAATCTAACAAGCCATGTGGAAACTAGGCCCCAAATAAAGATTTATCACCCTCAGAGAAAAAACGTTTTTATTTATAAATCATGCAAATGTTTTTACACCAAGTAATATAGGTATTAACATGAATATTATCCCTTTTTGCAAGCATGATCCCAGTTGTTGTTAAATCACTTTATCAGGCTTACCTTAAATATACCAGGCACCGTCAGCATTTTCTAGACCTTATCTCTCTAGAAAAAAATATACTGAACATACCTCAAAGCAGGCAATCTGCAGACCGTCCCCCCAACTGAAGTTTTCTTTCCATACTCTTCAGTTATGTGTGAGAACAGCAATGGACCTTAGTTACAAACCACTAAGATCATCAAACCTCCAGGCAGAAGTCTTCTTCCAATTTCTGCCTGAGAGTAAAAACAGTACAACGCCGGTACCGTTTAAAAATAACAAACTTTTGATTGAAGGTAAAAACTACACTAAGTCACCACATCTCTCTTGATACTTCCTTTCTTGTCGAGAGCTGCAAAAGAATGACTGGGGGTGGCAGTTAGGGGAGGAGCTATATAGACAGCTCTACAGTGGGTGTCCTCTTGCAGCTTCCTGTTGGGAAGGAGAATATCCCACAAGTAATGGATGAACCCGTGGACTG
Source organism: Bombina bombina (assembly GCF_027579735.1). Lineage (NCBI taxonomy): Eukaryota > Metazoa > Chordata > Amphibia > Anura > Bombinatoridae > Bombina > Bombina bombina. The sequence goes on along the minus strand of NC_069499.1, from coordinate 1,466,053,959 downwards.
GATACACCTTTACAAGAGAAAAGATAGATAATCCCTTTATTACCCATTCCCCAGTTTTGCATAACCAACACAGTTATATTAATATACTTTTAACCTCTGTGATTATCTTGTATCTAAGCCTCTGCAAACTGCCCCTTTATTTCAGTTCTTTTGACAGACTTGCAGTTTAGCCAATCAGTGCCTGCTCCCAGATAACTTCACGTGTACAAGCACAGTGTTATCTATATGAAATATGTGAACACCCTCTAGTGGTGAAAAACTGTTAAAATGCATTCTGAAAAGAGGCGGCCTTCAAGGTCTAAGAAATTAGCATATGAACCTCCTAGGTTACGCTTTCAACTAAGAATACCAAAAGAACAAAGCAAAATTGGTGATAAAAGTAAATTGGAAAATTGTTTAAAATGGCATGCTCTGTCTGAATCATGAAAGTTTATTTTGGCCTAGACTGTCCCTTTAAAACATAAGCAGAGGAATCAAACTGAAACAGCTGCCTGAAGAACTTTCCTACCAAAAACTGCTTCCGAAGAAGCAAATACATAAAAACGGTAGAATTTAGTAAATGTGTGCAAATAAGACCAAGTTGCTGCTTTGCAAATCTGATCAACTGAAGCTTGATTCTTAAAATCCCACGATGTGGAGACTGATCTAGTAGAATGAGCTGTAATTCTTTGAGGCGGGGCCTGACCCGACTCCAAACAAGCCTGATGAATCAAAAGCTTTAACCAAGATGCCAAGGAAATGGCAGAAGCCTTCTGACCTTTCCTAGAACCAGAAAAGATAACAAATAGACTAGAAGTCTTCCTGAAATCTTTAGTAGCTTCAACATAATATTTCAAAGCTCTTACCACATCCAAAGAATGCAAGGATCTCTCCAAAGTATTCTTAGGATTAGGACACAAAGAAGGGACAACAATTTCTCTATTAATGTTGTTAGAATTCACAACCTTAGGTAAGAATTTAAATGAAGTCCGCAAAACTGCCTTATCCTGATGGAAAATCAGAAAAGGAGATTCAAAAGAAAGAGCAGATAATTCAGAAACTCTTCTAGCAGAAGAGATGGCCAAAAGGAACAACACTTTCCAAGAAAGTAGTCTAATGTCCAAAGAATGCATAGGCTCAAAAGGAGGAGCCTGAAAAGCCTTCAAAACCAAATTAAAACTCCAAGGAGGAGAGATTGATTTAATGACAGGCTTGATACGGACCAAAGCCTGTACAAAACAGTGAATATCAGGAAGCTTAGCAATCTTTCTGTGAAATAAAACAGAAAGAGCAGAGATTTGTCCTTTCAAGGAACTTGCAGACAAACCTTTATCCAAACCATCCTGAAGAAACTGTAAAATTCTAGGAATTCTAAAAGAATGCCAGGAGAATTTATGAGAAGAACACCATGAAATATAAGTCTTCCAAACGCGATAATAAATCTTCCTAGAAACAGATTTACAAGTCTGTAACATAGTATTAATCACTGAGTCAGAGAAACCTCTATAACTAAGCACTAGGCGCTCAATTTACATACCCTCAAATTTAATGATTTGAGATCCTGATGGAAAAACGGACCTTGAGACAGAAGGTCTAGCCTTAATGGAAGTGGCCAAGGTTGGCAACTGGACATCCGGATAAGATCCTCATACCAAAACCTGTGAGGCCATGCTGGAGCTACCAGCAACACAAACAATTGTTCCATGATGATTATGGAGATCACTTTTGGAAGAAGAACTAGAGGCGGGAAGATATAAGCAGGTTGGTAACACCAAGGAACTGCTAACGCATCCACTGCTTCCGCCTGAGGATCCCTGGACCTGGACAGGTACCTGGGAAGTATCTTGTTTAGATGGGAAGCCATCAGATCTATTTCTGGAAGACCCCACATCTGAACAATCTGAGAAAACACATCACATTGAGCGACCACTCCCCGGATATAAAGTCTGATGGCTGAGATAATCTGCTTCCCAACTGTCTATACCTGGGATATGAACTGCAGAAATTAGACAGGAGCTGGATTACGCCCAAGGAAGTATCCGAGATACTTTTTTCATGGCTTGGGGACTACGAGTCCCACCATGATGATTGACATATGCCACAGTTGTGATATTGTCTGTCTGAAAACAATTGAACGGTTCTCTCTTCAACAGAGGCCACACCTGAAGAGCCCTGAAGATAGCACAGAGTTCTAAAATATTGATTGTTAACCTCGTCTCTTGAGGTTTCCAAACCCCTTGTGCTGTCAGAGATCCCCAGACAGCTCCCCAACCTGAAAGACTTGCATCTGTTGTGATCACAGTCCAGGTTTGACAAACAAAAGAGGCCCCTTAAACTATACGATGGTGACCTAACCACCAAGTCAGAGAGAGTCGAACATTGGGATATAAGGATATTAATTGTGATATCTTTGTATAATCCCTGCACCATTGGTTCAGCATACAAAGCTGGAGAGGTCTCATATAAAAACGAGCAAAGGGGATTGCGTACCATGCTGCAGTCATGTGACCTAAAACTTCCATGCACATAGCCACTAAAGGGAATGACTGAGACTGAAGGTTCCAACAAGCTGAAACCAATTTTAATTGTCTCTTGTCTGTTAGAGACAGAGTCATGGACACTGAATCTATCTGGAAACCTAAAAAGGTGACCCTTGTCTGAGGAATCAAAGAACTTTTTGGTAAATTGATCCTCCAACCATGTCCTTGAAGAAACAACACTAGTTGATTCTTATGAGATTCTGCAGAATGTAAAGACTGAGCTAGTACCAAGATATCGTCCAAATTAGGAAATGCCGCAATACCTCGTTCTCTGATTACAGATAGTAGGGCACCGAGAACCTTCGAAAAGATTCTTGGAGCTGTCGCTAGGCCAAACGGAAGAGCGACAAATTGGTAATGCTTGTCTAAAAAACAGAATCTCAGAAACTGATAATGGTCTGGATGAATTGGAATATGAAGATATGCATCCTGTAAGTCTATTGTGGACATATAATGCCCTTGCTGAACAAAAGGCAGAACAGTCCTTATAGTCACCATTTTGAAAGTTGGCACTATTAGATAACAATTCAAAATTTTCAGATCCAGAACTGGCCTGAATGAATTTTCTTTCTTTGGGACAATGAATTGATTTGAATAAAACCCCAGACCCTGTTCCTGAAAAGGAACTGGTATGATTACCCCTGAAAGCTCCAGGTCTAAAACACACTTCCGAAAAGCTTGAGCCTTTACTGGATTTACTGGGATGCGTGAGAGAAAAAAACCTTCTCACTCTGAATCCTATTCGGTACCCTTGAGAGACAATACTCTGAATCCAATGATTTTGGACAGAATCTGCCCAAATGTTTTGGAAGAATCTTAATCTGCCCCCTACCAGCTGAGCTGGAATGAGGGCCGCACCTTCATGCAGACTTGGGGGCTGGCTTTGGTTTCTTAAACTGTTTGGATTTACTCCAACTTGAAGAACGTTTCCAATTAGAACCAGATTCTTTGATGGAAGGATTAGGTTTCTGTTCCTTATTTTGTCGAAAGGAACGAAAACGGTTAGAAGCTTTAGATTTACCCTTAGGTCCTTTATCCCAAAGCAAAAAAACTCCCTTCCCCCCAGTGACAGTTGAAATAATCGAATCCAACTGAGAACCAAATAACTTATTACCTTGGAAAGAAAGAGATAGTAATCTAGACTTAGATACTATGTCAGCATTCCAAAATTTAAGCCACAAAGCTCTTCTAGCTAAAATAGCTAAAGACATAGATTTAACATCAATTTTGATGATATCAAAAATGGCATCACAAATAAAATGATTAGTATGTTGAAGCAAGCGAACAATGCTAGACAAATCAGGATCCATTTCCTGTTAAACTTTCCAACCAAAAAGTTGATGCAGCTGCAACATCAGCCATAGAAATGGCAGGGCTGAGGAGATGGCCAGAATATAAATAAGCTTTCCTTAGATAAGATTCAAGTTTCCTATCTAAAGGGTCTTTAAAAGAAGTACTATCTTCCATAGGAATAGTAGTACGTTTAGCAAGAGTAGAAATAACCCCATCAACTTTGGGGATCTTTTCCCAAAACTCCAATCTAACTGCTGGCAAAGGATACGATTTTTTAAACCTAGAAGAAGGAATAAAAGAAGTACCAGGCCTATTCCATTCCTTAGAAAACATATCAGACATAGCATCAGGAACTCGAAAAACCTCTGGAGTAACCACAGGTGGTTTATAAACAGAATTTAAACGTTTACTAGTTTTAATATCAAGAGGACTAGTTTCCTCAATATCCAATGTAATCAACACTTCTTTTAACAAGGAACGAATATAAGTAGATTCGTCAGTGTCAATATCTGAAGAAGGATCTTCTGAATCAGATAGATCCTCGTCAGAGGAGGATAATTCAGTATGTTGTCGGTCATTTGAAATATCATCAACTTTATGAGAGGTTTTAAAAGACCTTTTACGTTTATTAGAAGGTGCGATGGCAGACAAAACCTTCTGAATGGCATCAGCAATAAAAACTTTTATATTCAAAGGTATATCTTTTACATTAGATGTTGAAGGAACAACAGGCATAGTACTATTACTGATGGACACATTCTCTCCATGTAAAAGCTTATCATGACAACTATTACATACCACAGCTGGAGATATAATCTCCACAAATTTACAACAAATGCATTTAGCTTTGGTAGAACTGTTATCAGGGTTCCAACAGTGGTTTCTGAGACAGGATCAGATTGAGACATCTTGCAAATATAAGAGAAAAAACATAATTTATGTAAGAATTTACAAGATAAATTCATTTCTTTCATATTGGCAAGAGTCCATGAGCTAGTGACGTATGGGATATACATTCCTACCAGGAGGGGCAAAGTTTCCCAAACCTCAAAATGCCTATAAATACACACCTCACCACACCCACAATTCAGTTTAATGAATAGCCAAGTAGTGGGGTGATATAGAAAGGAGTAAAAAGCATCAACAAAGGAATTTGGAAATAATTGTGCTTTATACAAAAAAATCATAACCACCATAAAAAGGGTGGGCCTCATGGACTCTTGCCAATATGAAAGAAATTGATTTATCAGGTCAGTTCTTACATAAATTATGTTTTCTTTCATGTAATTGGCAAGAGTCCATGAGCTAGTGACGTATGGGATATCAAATACCCAAGATGTGGTAGATCTAGAGTCACTAGAGAGGGAGGGATAAAAATAAACAACAGCCACATGCTGAAAAATTAATCCACAACCCAAAATAAAATTATTCTCATGAAGAAAAGAAAAACTTAAAACATCAGCAGAAGAATCAAACTGAAACAACTGCCTGAAGAACTTTTCTACCAAAAACTGCTTCTGAAGAAGCAAATACATTAAAACGGTAGAATTTAGTAAATGTATGCAAAGAGGACCAAATTGCTGCTTTGCAAATCTGATCAACTGAAGCTTCATTCTTAAAAAACCACGAAGTGGAGACTGATCTAGTAGAATGAGCTGTAATTCTCTGAGGCGGGGCCTGACCCGACTCTAAATAAGCTTGAAGAATCAAAAGCTTTAACCTAGAAGCCAAGGAAATAGCAGAAGCCTTCTGACCTTTCCTAGAACCAGAGACTATAACAAATAGACTAGAAGTCTTTCTGAAATCTTTAGTAGAGTAGGTTCAACATAATATTTCAAAGCTCTCACCACATCCAAAGAATGTAAGGATTTTTCCAAAGAATTCTTAGGATTAGGACACAAGGAAGGGACAACAATTTCTCTACTAATGTTGTTAGAATTCACAACCTTAGGTAAAAACTTAAATGAAGCCCGCAAAACCCCCTTATCCTGATGAAAAAATCAGAAAACATAATTTATGTAAGAACTTACCTGATAAATTCATTTCTTTCATATTAGCAAGAGTCCATGAGCTAGTGACGTATGAGATATACATTCCTACCAGGAGGGGCAAAGTTTCCCAACCCTCAAAATGCCTATAAATACACCCCTCACCACACCCACAAATCAGTTTAACGAATAGCCAAGAAGTGGGGTGATAAGACAAAAGTGCGAAAGCATAAAAAAATAAGGAATTGGAATAAAGTTTAAATCTTATAATGAAGAAAACTGAAATTATAAGCAGAAGAATCAAACTGAAACAGCTGCCTGAAGTATTTTTCTACCAAAAACTGCTTCAGAAGAAGAATACACATCAAAATGGTAGAATTTAGTAAAAGTATGCAAAGAAGACCAAGTTGCTGCTTTGCAAATCTGATCAATCGAAGCTTCATTCCTAAACGCCAAGGAAGTAGAAACTGACCTAGTAGAATGAGCTGTAATCCTTTGAGGCGGAGATTTACCAGACTCGACATAAGCATGATGAATTAAAGATTTCAATCAAGATGCCAAAGAAATGGCAGAGGCCTTCTGACCTTTCCTAGAACCTGAAAAGATAACAAATAGACTAGAAGTCTTTCGGAAATTCTTAGTAGCTTCAACATATTATTTCAAAGCTCTATCTACATCCAAAGAATGCAATGATCTCTCCTTAGAATTCTTAGGATTAGGACATAATGAAGGAACCACAATTTCTCTACTAATGTTGTTAGAATTCACAACCTTAGGTAAAAATTTAAAAGAAGTTCGCAACACCGCCTTATCCTGATGGAAAATCAGAAAAGGAGATTCACAAGAAAGAGCAGATAATTCAGAAACTCTTCTAGCAGAAGAGATGGCCAAAAGAAAACAAAACTTTCCAAGAAAGTAATTTAATGTCTAGCGAATGCATAGGTTCAAAGGAAGAGCTTGAAGAGCCCCCAGAACCAAATTCAAACTCCAAGGAGGAGACATTGACTTAATAACAGGTTTTATATGAACCAAAGCTTGTACAAAACAATGAATATCAGGAAGAATAGCAATCCTTCTGTGAAAAAGAACAGAAAGAGCAGAGATTTGTCCTTTCAAGGAACTTGCAGACAAACCTTTATCCAAACCATCCTGAAGAAACTGAAAAATTCTCGGAATTCTAAAAGAATGCCAGGAAAAATGATGAGAAAGACACCAACAAATGTAAGTCTTCCAGACTCGATAATATATCTTCCTAGATACAGATCTACGAGCCTGTAACATAGTATTAATCACAGAGTCAGAGAAACCTCTTTGACTAAGAATCAAGCGTTCAATCTCCATACCTTTAAATTTAAGGATTTGAGATCCTGATGGTAAAAAAGGACCTTGTGACAGAAGGTCTGGTCTTAACGGAAGAGTCCACGGTTGGCAAGAAGCCATGCGGACAAGATCCGTATACCAAAACCTGTGAGACCATGCTGGAGCCACCAGCAGAAAAAACAAGCATTCCTTCAGAATCTTGGAGATTACTCTTGGAAGAAGAACTAGAGGCGGAAAGATATAAGCAGGATGATACTTCCAAGGAAGTGACAATGCATCCACTGCTTCCGCCTGAGAATCCCTGGATCTGGACAGATACCTGGGAAGTTTCTTGTTTAGATGAGAAGCCATCAGATCTATTTCTGGAAGTCCCCACATTTGAACAATCTGAAGAAACACCTCTGGGTGAAGAGACCACTCGCCCGGATGTAACGTTTGGCGACTGAGATAATCTGCTTTCCAATTGTCAATACCTGGGATATGAACCGCAGAGATTAGACAGGAGCTGGATTCCGCCCATACCAGTATTCGAGATACTTCTTTCATAGCCAGAGGACTGTGAGTCCCTCCTTGATGATTGATATATGCCACAGTTGTGACATTGTCTGTCTGAAAACAAATGAACGATTCTCTCTTTAGAAGAGGCCATGACTGAAGAGCTTCTGAAAATTGCACGGAGTTCCAAAATATTGATTGATAATCTCACCTCCTGAGATTTCCCAAACCCCTTGTGCTGTCAGAAACCCCCATACAGCTCCCCAACCTGTCAGACTTGCATCTGTTGAGATCACAGTCCAGGTTGGAAGAAAAAAAGAAGCCCCCTGAACTAAACAATGGTGGTCTGTACCACGTCAGAGGGTGTCGAACAATCAGTTTTAAAGATATTAAATGGGATATCTTTGTATAATCCCTGCACCACTGGTTCAGCATACAGAGCTGAAGAGGTCGCATGTGAAAATGAGCAAAGGGGAACACATCCAATGCAGCAGTCATAAGAACCTAGAATTTCCATGCATAAGGCTACTGAAGGGAATTATTGAGACTGAAGGTTTCGATAAGCTGAAACCAATTTCAGACGTCTCCTGTCCAACAGAGACAGAGTCATGGACACTGAATCTATCCGGAAATCTAAAAAAGGTTACTCTTGTCTGAGGAATCAACAAACTGATTGGTTAATTGATCCTCCAACCATGTTCTTGAAGAAACAACACTCATAAAAAGCTGGAAATGATCTTTCCATTGAAAATGAGCAAAGGGAATTGAATCCAATGCTGTTAAAACTTCTATGCATATATAGCAACTGAAGGAAATAATAGAGACTAAAGGTACCGACAGACGGAACCCAATACAAATTGTCCCTTGTCTGATAGAGACAAAGATAGTGACATAAACCATCTGGAAACCTAAAAAAAGGTGACCCTTGCGTGAGGAATCAAGAGCTTTTAAAAAAGATCCTCTAACTATGTCCTAAAGAGCAAATGAAACATATGAGAATCCGCATCCTCAGGAAATAATCTGAATGAAAACAGAAAAATGAAGAATATGCATTTATTGTATCTAAAGAAAACAAATAATGCTATCAATGACCACAAAAAGGCAGAATAGTTTGAATAAAACTCCAAAACCCAGTTCCTAGAAAAGGAACTGAAATAAAAACCCCAGAAGATTCCAGGTCTGAGCAGCGCTTGAACCCCATGGGTACCCAGCCATGCTTCAACAGTATCCAAAATATATAGGACAGAAACACACTGAAAGAAAGTGTTAGCCTTACTGGAATAAAATCAAAGAAATTTGGACAAAATAGAACCAAATAAATTTCAAAGAAGTCTTAACCTGCCCCTTACCAGCCAAGCTGGAATACGGCACGTGCATCGCAACATTAGGGAGCTAATTTCGAACCCCAATTAAAAACATGTTACTTGGGAAAAGAACTCAGGATTCGTTCATTAATAAGAACAACCAAACTAGTATAAGCTTAAAGTTTTAGTCTTAGAACTCAATCTTGAAGCCCATAGTAACAGTTAAGAATTGAATCCAATTATAATTGATTATCTTAGAACAAAAGAAATATGGATTTTCTTTTTTTTTTTTTTTTTAAATCACAGAATTCTTCTAGCTAAAATAGCTAAAGACATAGATTAACCCTCATTTGCGAATATATTCAATAAAATGAAGACACAAATGAAATCATTAGCATGATAGTCCAGTTTAAAGGACCAGTCAAAACAGAGGACTTGCAAAATGCAAAACAACAAGACAAATGCAATGGCACCTAGTCTAGTAAATGTTGTCCCTTAACAATGCTAAAATAAATCATGATCTGATACTTGATCTTAAAGTAAACAGAAAAAATGAAGCAATTGCAATATCACAGGACCAAGAAAAGTACCTGAAACTAAATAATTTTCCAAAAATAAGATACAACTATATAAAGGAAAATAAATACTATTTTGCTATAAAAAACAATAGCATAATTAGTAGGAGTAGAGATAGCTCCAATAAATTGGAGAACCCTCCATATTGAATTTAACGGCTGACAAAGAATATAGTTTAAAAATAAAAGAAAATTCTCAGCCTATTCCATTCCCTAGTATGGGGAATTGGAAAGAAAACCTCTGAAATCACAGAAGAATAAAAAGGCAGAAATAGTGTCAGCTAGTCAAAGAACTAGTTACCTTAATATCCAAAATAATCAACACCTCTTCAACAAAGAACAAATGTACTTTAATAATAAAAAAATTATATAAAAAAGTAGATTTGTTAGTGTCAATATCTGATGAAGAGAATTTCTGAAAGAGAAAAAAACATCATCAGAGAAGGATAAATCAGTATGTTGTTGGTCATTTGAAACTTCAATAATTAAAAAAGAAGTGAAAAAGACCTAAAAATCGTATTAGAAGGCACAAAGTCAGACATAGCCTTAATCAGAAAAAATATTTCTTATAAATCTTCTAAACATTTCTTGCTCTTAAGAATGGAAATGTATAAAGCATAAATACTAATGGAATCTGCATGTAAAAGTATATCATAATAACTTATTACAAACCATAGCTAAAGATAAACATTTCTAACATTTAAAATAAATGAACTTAGCTTTGGTAGAACTGAAACTCAGTTAAGCATTTTTCCAGAAGTGGCTTCTGACTCAGGGACAAACGGAGACATCTTGCAATATGTAATAGAAAAAACAACATATAAAACAAAATTGATCAAATTCCTTAAATGACAGTTTCAGGAATGGGAAAAAATGCCAGTGAACAAGCTTCTAGCAACCAGAAGCAATAAATAATGAGACTTAAATAATGTGGAGACAATAGTGACGCCTATATTTTTTAGCGCCAAAAAAGACGCCCACATTATTTGGCGCCTAAATGCTTTTGGCGCCAAAAATTATGCCACATACGGAACGCCGACACTTTTGGCGCAAAAACACGTCAAAAAAATTACGCAACTTCCGGCGACACGTATGACGCCGGAAACAGAAAAAAAAATTTGCGCCAAGAATGACGCAATAAAGTGAAGCATTTTCAGCCCCCGCGAGCCTAATAGCCCACAGGGAAAAAGTCAAATTTTAAGGTAAGAAAAAAATTGATTAATTCATATGCATTATCCCAAATATGAAACTGACTGTCTGAAATAAGGAATGTTGAACATCCTGAGTCAAGGCAAATAAATGTTTGAACACATATTTAGAACTTTATAAAAAAGTGCCCAATCATAGCTTAGAGTGTCACAGAAAATAAAACTTACTTACCCCAGGACACTCATCTACAAGTAGTAGAAAGCCAAACCAGTACTGAAACGAGAATCAGTAGAGGTAATGGTATATATAAGAGTATATCGTCAATCTGAAAAGGGAGGTAAGAGATGAATCTCTACGACCGATAACAGAGAACCTATGAAATAGACCCCGTAGAAGGAGATAATTGAATTCAAATAGGCAATACTCTCCTCACATCCCTCTGACATTCACTGCACGCTGAGAGGAAAACCGGGCTCCAACCTGCTGCGGAGCGCATATCAACGTAGAATCTAGCACAAACTTACTTCACCACCTCCATAGGAGGCAAAGTTTGTAAAACTGATTTGTGGGTGTGGTGAGGGGTGTATTTATAGGCATTTTGAGGTTTGGGAAACTTTGCCCCTCCTGGTAGGAATGTATATCCCATACGTCACTAGCTCATGGACTCTTGCTAATTACATGAAATAAAAGGAGATTCACAAGAAAGAGCAGAAACTCTTCTAGCAGAAGAGATGGCCAAAAGGAACAACACTTTCCAAGAAAGTACTTGAAAAGAAAGAGTCAGGAGTCCCGGTGTCTTGTAGGTAAATCCAAAGGCCTTTATTCGTTTAAAACAAAAAGCAACAGCTCTTGGGTTACAGATTCTCAAAGCTGCAGCTCAGGGTAGTGGTCACTGTTGCTGACGCGTTTCGGCTTTGTCCGCTGTAGTCATAGCATGTTAAGTGACCATTACTCTGGGTTTAAAAAGGCAAAGGTTGCCTCCTATAGGGTAAAACAATACACTCCCCTTTTTAGCTGCAATACATTGATCCTTATGCATTCAACAAAATCAATATAAACAAAGCATAAGATAGTGTAATTCTGAGTAATATGAGATACTAAAGAAAATACTAAAGAAAAAATATATACTAAAAGAGAAAAGGTATAATAATATCAGATAGGTAATTTGAAAACAAGAACTTTCTCTTCATCATTGGTAACCTATCTATGAAGTGGTTAGTCATTACTGCTGACGTAAATAATTTTACCTTTTTAACCCATAGTGGGTTGGTGTGTAATTCACTCTGGGAACTACATTAATAGATTAATTTATTTACTTAGTTAGAAGCTTTCTAATTATTACCTGTTGAATTAGTACATTCAGAAAATACATTCAGATAATACTTATTCTCTTTCTTTCTAGGGATAAATATATTTGTGTTTAAATTTATATTTTGATTTTTAAAAAGTTATATTTTAGTGTGGCAAAAACTTAATTTGATATTAATAATATAAAATACTCTTTGACCTTTTAAGTTTTCCTGCGCTAGCATATATTGACTGAATGACTTTAGTATGTGGCTTTGATTGAATGAATACATACTTGTAAAATGAATGCATCCTTAATTGTGAATTTGAGTAATTAATTAACCTTAAATAAAGTCACAGTCTAAATGTCAGTTTGTATCAAAACTAAATTTGGATAGTGTCAAAACTGAATATTGGTTAATTGGGGGTAAGATGTGTTTGGCAATGGTCCATTTGAGGGTTTTTGGACTTGGTAATAAGATAGCTCCCACACAACTTCGCAATACAAACATCAGAGAACAAAAGACATGGTTAACTACAAGGGGAGATTTTAGATGCCACTACTATGACTGCATTGCTTGCAAACATCTTTCTCCCGGTAGTGAGTTTACCAGTACAACAACAGGTGAACGTTTTGTGCATGACAGATGTTACAATTGCAGAGCCACCTATGAGGTTTATGTATTGACGTGCTCCGAATGTAACCTACAATATGTAGGTATGACTACACGAGAGGTCAGATCAAGAATACGGGAGCACGTCAACAACATTAAACAGGGCACACTCACAACGCCACTAATAACACACTTCTGCCAAGTGCATGACAAAAGTCCAAAAAACCCTCAAATGGACCATTGCCAAACACATCTTACCCCCAATTAGGGGAGGAGACAGGTCGACCCTTTTGGCAAGAGAAGAAGTTTATTGGATTTTGAAGTTAGGCACAAGATGGCCCTCTGGACTCAATAGTGAATTTGACTTAATCAATTTTTGGAAATAAATCTATTAGAGCCTAACCCCTGAGTAACATTAATATCAATACTATCATTATCAATGTTGTGATTTTGTTCATTGTGTACATTCTCATTAGGGATCTCCACATTTCATAATGACTGAAATATTAACCAATATTCAGTTTTGACACTATCCAAATTTAGTTTTGATACAAACTGACATTTAGACTGTGACTTTATTTAAGGTTAATTAATTACTCAAATTCACAATTAAGGATGCATTCATTTTACAAGTATGTATTCATTCAATTAAAGCCACATACTAAAGTCATTCAGTCAATATATGCTAGCGCAGGAAAACTTAAAAGGTCAAAGAGTATTTTATATTATTAATATCAAATTAAGTTTTTGCCACACTAAAATATACCTTTTTAAAAATCAAAATATAAATTTAAACACAAATATAATTATCCCTAGAAAGAAAGAGAATAAGTATTATCTGAATTTATTTTCTGAATGTACTAATTCAACAGGTAATAATTAGAAAGCTTCTAACTAAGTAAATAAATGAATCTATTAATGTAGTTCCCAGAGTGAATTACACACCAACCCACTATGGGTTAAAAAGGTAAAATTATTTACGTCAGCAGTAATGACTAACCACTTCATAGTTAGGTTACCAATGATGAAGAGAAAGTTCTTATTTTCAAATTACCTATCTGATATTATTATACCTTTTCTCTTTTAGTATATATTTTTTCTTTAGTATTTTCTTTAGTATCTCATATAAGTCAGAATTACACTAGCTTATGCTTTGTTTATATTGATTTTGTTGAATGCATAAGGATCAATGTATTGCAGCTAAAAAGGGGAGTGTATTGTTTTACCCTATAGGAGGCAACCTTTGCCTTTTTAAACCCAGAGTAATGGTCACTTAACATGCTATGACTACAGCGGACAAAGCCGAAACGCGTCGGCAACAGTGACCACTACCCTGAGCTGCAGCTTTGAGAATCTGTAACCCAAGAGCTGTTGCTTTTTGTTTTAAACGAATAAAAGCCTTTGGATTTACCTACAAGACACCGGGACTCCTGACTCTTTCTTTTCAAGTTATCTCAAACCAGCAAGGAGTCTCCGATGTAGTACTCAAACCTGTACACCCGGGGCCACCACGGAGGAAATACAGAGCAGTGACAGGAAGGTGATGTCACACGCTCCACACAGGCACATGCAAACCAACGGAACCACAGTCAGCGAGTGACTCAAGGAGGGGAGAAAGCGGCACGGCCGGATTCCTGCAGCAAGCGGTTGAAAAGACTCCCCCAGGACCGAGCACCGTAGTGTTGTGGAAAGTGAGTGAAACCCATTGCGGTTTGATGTTTGCTGTGTGCCTACTATTAACTTTTATCTGAACTGTGATTTACCTGTGGTGGCTTATAGTGAATTAGTACTCAGAGGCAATACATGCGGATAGGAGAAATTTTTTTTTGTTTATTTTTATTTTTTTCCAAGAAAGTAGTTTAATGTCCAAAGAGTGCATAGGCTCAAATGGAGGAGCCTGTAACACCCTCAAAACCAAATTAAGACTCCAAGGAGGAGAAATTGATTTAATGACAGGCTTAATACGAACTAAAGCCTGTACAAAACAGTGAATATCAGAAAGAGTAGCAATCTTTCTGTGAATTAAAATAGAAAGAGCAGAGATTTGTCCCTTCAAAGCACTTGCAGACAAACCTTTATCCAAACCATCCTGAAGAAACTGTAAAATTCTAGGAATTCTAAAAGAATGCCAAGAGAATTTATGAGAAGAACACCATGAAATGTAAGTCTTCCAAACTCGATAATAAATCTTCCTAGAGACAGATTTTACGAGCTTGTAACATAGTATTAATTACTGAGTCAGAGAAAACATAATTTATGCTTACCTGATAAAATGTATTTCTCTTGTGATGTATCGAGTCCACGGATTCATCTTTACTTGTGGGATATTCTCCTCCCCTACAGGAAGTGGCAGAGAGAGCACCCACAGCAGAGCTGCCTATATAGCTCCCCCTTTAGCTCCACCCCCCAGTCATTCGACCGAAGGCTAGGAAGAAAAAGGAAAAACTATAGGGTGCAGTGGTGACTGAAAGTTTAAAAATAAAAATATATATGCCTGTCTTAATAAACAGGGCGGGCCGTGGACTCGATACATCACAAGAGAAATAATTTTATCAGGTAAGCATAAATTAAGTTTTCTCTTGTAAGATGTATCGAGTCCACGGATTCATCCTTACTTGTGGGATACCAATACCAAAGCTTTAGGACACGGATACAAATAAACAATTAACCCCTTAATGGCAAAACTGGATTGAAAAAACATCAAAACCGGTAAAAAAGACTTTCAGCACCTTGCCACAGCTCTGCTGTGGCGCCTACCTGTCCTTCAGAACAATTTGTGGGGAAAAAACTTCTTTTACAGCCCTCAAACACGGCAGGAATCTCTGGAGAAACAGTTAGAAGTCTCAGAGGAAAAGAAACTGCACAACTGAGGCACGAAAATAGGCCCCTCCCACCTCACTCGAGTTTTGAGGCCTAACAGAAAAACACTAGAGTGTCTCTAAATTAACCATGTGGGTTAAAAACCCAAAATATTAAGGGAATTGTGTGTATATATAAGTTGTTTTTTGTAGAAAGTATTTCCCAACACCTTGTATATGAGTACATAAAATAATAGTCACCCTATTATATTTGAGAACAAGTATTTAGTTTTATTATAATAGATCCTACAGGAAGCTTTGTCTATGTGTTTATTTATTGAGAATTGGTATTCTATTTTAACCAAAGTTAATGTATTTTTATATAAGATAATGTTTAATTATTTACTATGTGTTAATACAAGCCACTACCCTTCTGAACTTATATAGTAAGCAATATAGTAAGCAATGAACTTACCTAAAATTCAAACAAGGAATAAAGATATAATTTTAATGACATCAGGTAAAAGGCTGAGGATCCCACCGACAAAGATGCTTGTAAGAGGAAATGAGACTTCTGTGAATGAACACCGGAACAGGCTAGGTATTTAAGGAGCAGGTGCGATACACACAGGATCTTGAGAAAGCCCCGGATAACGGGTGAAACGCGTAGAAAGTACTGTGTTTTCCTACGATACCTGCAAAAAGATAAAACCGCAACTCTGAAGGAATTACAAGTGAAGGAAAAAGAACCTCTGCGTACGATAGTACTCAAGTGCAGAGACGCAAACAACAGCAGAATTGGGATTAAGTTATCAGGATATACTTGCGCAAGTATCATTTCTGTCTAACAGCTGTTTGGAGCCGGTGACGTCAGATGCGCATTGGAAGCTAAAGGGCGCGAGGACTCCCGGTCTAACAGAGACACCATCATTGTCGGGGAAGAAGCAGGTAAGAGCTAGACGAGGGCTAGCCGACCTGCCGAAAAGTTCAAGAGTCTTACTGAGTTTACCTGCACTGACAGCCTGTGTGAGGTAAGACAGGAGTTTTCATGTTTCAAGTGACTTTGGATCCGTATTGATTGAAATACCTGCCACGAAAGTGTCCGTAGAAAGAGACTGGTATGCACATTAAAGATTTTCCTCTATAAAGAGACTTAAGAGACGACTAGAGGACTATTGCTTACTAAATCACACTGAAGGGCATACAAGAGTGTGCTGAGGGAACCGGTTACTAGAACCTAGTGGATTGTTAATTTGCTATTTTGTTACCAGCGCTGTTAGAAAATTGTATATACAGGAATGTAAAAGCAACAATTATGACCTGTTATTTTTAGGGACATCAATATATAGGCTATATGTGTGTATGAATGGGATGATTGTTATGTATTTCGATATAGATTCCAGCCTGTTTCATTTAAACCTTTTAAATTTGTGCACAGTTTTTTAGTGGATATTACATCTGTTTATCAATAAATTTATTTTAGAATTTAGGCTACTAGCCTCTCTCCTTTCTTTTTTATATAGAAACAAGGGTAAATTTCTATGGAGTTCTAGTACACATAAAGAATAGTTAAATATTAAGTTTTTGATCTCGCCATTGTTATAGAACGAGTATTGAATTGTTAAAATAGACACTTAACGTTATTCCTGCCCATATTCTGCCCATAGCTATTAGCGCCATCTCACTATCTAAAGATTTAAAAAACCCTAAAACAAGCCATAATGACCCCTTTAGTCCCTTCAAAAAACGTTATAATTGCATCATTTACTGAATAAACAAAAACGTTTTTTAACAAACAGTGTCACCAGTAACTAATGAGCCCTTCATGCAAGCTGAAATTCCTATCCAAGTGTCTGAATACAGCTTACCCTCCCCTTATGGGGATATTGCCAGCCTTTCTAGAAATAACAGTCTGTCTAGAAAAAAATAGACTGAACATACCTTAATGCAGTTTAGCCTGCAAACTGTTCCCCCAACTGAAGTTTTCCTGTACTCTTCAGCCCTTGTGAGAACAGCAGTGGATCTTAGTTACAAAATGCTAAGATCATCCTCCTCCTTGCAGAAATCTTCATCCCTTTTCTGCCAGAGAGTAAATAGTACACACCGGTACGATTTAAAATAACAAACATTTTTGTCACCACACTCCTCTTTGCCCTTCCTAGCAGTTAAGCAGGCAGAGAGAATGACTGGGGGGTGGAGCTAAGGGGGGAGCTATATAGGCAGCTCTGCTGTGGGTGCTCTCTCTGCCACTTCCTGTAGGGGAGGAGAATATCCCACAAGTAAGGATGAATCCGTGGACTCGATACATCTTACAAGAGAAACCTCTATGACTTAGCACTAAGCGTTCAATTTCCATACCTTCAAATTTAATGATTTGAGCTCCTGATGAAAAAACGGACCTTGAGACAGTAAGTCCGGCCTTAACGGAAGTGGCCAAGGTTGGCAACTGGACATCCGAACAAGATCCGCATACCAAAACCTGTGAGGCCCTGCTGGAGCCACCAGCAACACAAATGATTGCTCCATGATGATTTTGGAGATCAGTCTTGGAAGAAGAACTAGAGGCGGGAAGATATAAGCAGGTTGATAACACCAAGGAAGTGTCAGCGCATCCACTGCTTCCGCCTGAGAATCCCTGGACCTGGACAGGTATCTGGGAAGTTTCTTGTTTAGATGAGAAGCCATCAGATCTATTTCTGGAAGATCCCACATCTGAACAATCTGAGAAAACACATCCGGATGGAGAGACCACTTCCCTGGATGTAAAGTCTGACGGCTGAGATAATCCGCCTCCCAATTGTCTATACCTGGGATATGAACCGCAGAAATTAGACAGGAGCTGGATTCCGCCCAAACAAGTATCCAAGATACTTCTTTCATAGCTTGGGGACACCCTGATGATTGACATATGCCACCATTGTAATATTGTCTGTCTGAAAACAAAATGAACGGTTCTCTCTTCATGAAAAAAGTTTGGAGCCAAGTATGACGCACAACGTAACTTCAATTTTTTTTGGCGCCAATCATGTCCGGAAATGACACACTCGCGTCACTAACAACGCAACCCTGTGTGAAACATCTGCGTCAATTACGATGCCAGAAATGACGAACTTGCGTCAACGGACGTGCCTTTCGCAACAAAAAATTCTCGCGCCAAGAATGACGCAATAAAGTGTAGCATTTGGCGCACCCGCAAGCCTAAGTCAGCCCGCAATTTGAAACAATGTAGTCAATTGAAAAAACAAAAT
Source organism: Bombina bombina (assembly GCF_027579735.1). NCBI lineage: Eukaryota > Metazoa > Chordata > Amphibia > Anura > Bombinatoridae > Bombina > Bombina bombina. Next base: position 1,466,035,369 of record NC_069499.1, on the reverse strand, counting down.
TTATGCTTACCTGATAAATTTATTTCTCTTGTGGTGTATCCAGTCCACGGATTCATCCATTACTTGTGGGATATTCTCCGTCCCAACAGGAAGCTGCAAGAGGATAACCCACAGCAGAGCTGTCTATATAGCTCCTCCCCTAACTGCCACCTCCCAGTCATTCGACCGAAGACAAGCAAGAGAAAGGAGAAACTATAGGGTGCAGTGGTGACTGTAGTTTAAAAATTTAAAAATACCTGCCTTAAAATGACAGGGTGGGCCGTGGACTGGATACACCACAAGAGAAATACATTTATTAGGTAAGCATAAATTTTGTTTTCTCTTGTAAGGTGTATCCAGTCCACGGATTCATCCATTACTTGTGGGATACCAATACCAAAGCTATAGGACACGGATGAAGGGAGGGACAAGGCAGGCGCTTAAACGGAAGGCACCACTGCCTGTAAGACCTTTCTCCCAAAAATAGCCTCCGAAGAAGAAAAATTTGTAGAATTTAGAAAAAGTATGAAGCGAAGACCAAGTCGCCGCCTTACAAATCTGTTCAACAGAAGCCTCATTTTTAAAAGCCCATGTGGAAGCCACTGCTCTAGTGGAATGAGCTGTAATTCTTACAGGAGGCTGCTGGCCAGCAGTCTCATAAGCTAAGCGGATTATACTTCTTAACCAAAAGGAAAGAGAAGTTGCCAAAGCCTTTTGGCCTTTCCTCTGTCCAGAGTAGACAACAAACAATGCAGATGTTTGACGAAAATCTTTAGTAGCTTGTAAATAAAACTTTAAAGCAAGAACCACGTCAAAATTGTGTAATAGACGTTCCTTCTTTGAAGAAGGATTAGGACACAGTGACGGAACAACAATCTCCTGATTGATATTCTTATTAGATACCACCTTAGGAAGAAACCCAGGTTTGGTACGCAACACTACCTTATCTGTATGGAAGATCAGATAAGGGGAATCACACTGCAAGGCAGATAACTCTGAAACTCTTCGAGCCGAAGAGATAGCTACCAAGAACAGAACTTTCCAAGATAAAAGCTTGATATCTATGGAATGCAGAGGTTCAAATGGAACCCCTTGAAGAACTTTAAGAACTAAATTTAAACTTCATGGCGGAGCAACAGGTTTAAACACAGGCTTGATTCTAACTAAAGCCTGACAAAACGCCTGAACGTCTGGAACATCCGCCAGACGCTTGTGCAAAAGAATACAGAGCAGAGATCTGTCCCTTTAAGGAACTAGCTGACAATTCCTTCTCCAATCCTTCTTGGAGAAAAGACAATATCCTGGTAATCCTGACTTTACTCCATGAGTAACCCTTTGATTCACACCAATGAAGATATTTACACCATATCTTATGATAGATTTTCCTGGAGACAGGCTTTCAAGCCTGAATTAAAGTATCAATGACCGACTCGGAAAAACCATGCTTTGATAAAATCAAGCGTTCAATCTCCAAGCAGTCAGACGCAGAGAAATTAGATTTGGATGCTTGAAGGGACCTTGAAGTAGAAGGTCCTGCCTCAGCGGCAGAGTCCATGGTGGAAAGGATGACATGTCCACCAGATCTGCGTACCAAGTCCTGCGTGGCCACGCAGGAGCTATCAAAATCACCGAAGCTCTCTCCTGCTTGATCTTGGCAATCAGACGAGGGAGCAGAGGAAATGGTGGAAACACATAAGCCAGGCTGAAGGACCAGGGCGCTGCTAGAGCATCTACCAGCGCTGCCTGGGGATCCCTTGACCTGGACCCGTAACAAGGAAGTTTGGCGTTCTGACGAGACGCCATGAGATCCATTTCTGGTTTGCCCCATAGTTGAATCAGCTGGGCAAATACCTCCAGATGGAGCTCCCACTCCCCCGGATGAAAAGTCTGCCGACATAGAAAATCCGCCTCCCAGTTCTCTACTCCTGGGATATGGATAGCTGAGAGATGGCAAGAGTGAACCTCTGTCCATAGAATTATCTTTGAAACCTGCAACATTGCCAGGGAGCTCCTTGTTCCCCCCTGATGGTTGATATAGGCTACAGTCGTGATGTTGTCCGACTGAAATCTGATGAACCTGACCGCAGCTAGCTGAGGCCAAGCCTGATAAGCATTGAATATCGCTCTTAATTCCAAAATGTTTATTGGAAGGAGAGCCTCCTCCTGAGTCCACGAGCCCTGAGCCTTCAGGGAGTTCCAGACTGCACCCCAGCCCAGAAGGCTGGCATCTGTCGTTACTATAGTCCAATCTGGTCTGCGGAAGCTCATCCCCTTGGACAGATGGACCTGAGATAGCCACCAGAGAAGAGAATCCCTGGTTTCTTGATCCAGATTTAGTAGAGGGGACAAATCTGTGTAATCCCCATTCCACTGACTGAGCATGCAAAGTTGCAGCGGTCTGAGATGTAGGCGGGCAAACGGTACTATGTCCATTGCCGCTACCATTAAATCGATTACTTCCATACACTGAGCCACTGAAGGAGGAGAAGTGGAATAAAGAACACGGCAAGAGGCTAGAAGTTTTGACAATCTGGCCTTAGTTAGGTAAATCTTAATTTCTACCGAATCTATCAGAGTCCCTAGGAATGAAACTTTTGTAAGAGGTGATAGAGAGCTATTTTCTTCGTTCACCTTCCACCCATGGGACCTCAGAAATGCCAGAACAATGTCCGTGTGGGACTTGGCAACTTGAAAAGTCGACGCCTGTATCAGAATGTCGTCTAAGTAAGGGGCTACTGCTATACCCCATGGCCTTAGGACCGCTAGAAGGGACCCTAGAACCTTTGTAAAGATTCTTGGTGCCGTGGCCAACCCGAAGGGAAGATCCACAAACTGGTAGTGCCTGTCTAGAAAGGCAAACCTGAGAAAACGATGATGATCTTTGAGTATCGGGATGTGAAGATAAGCATCCTTTAGGTCTACGGTAGTCATATATTGACCCTCCTGGATCATAGGAAGGATGGTTCGAATAGTCTCCATCTTGAAGGATGGAATTCTGAGAAATTCGTTTAAGATCTTGAGATCCAAGATTGATCTGAATGTTCCCTCTTTCTTGGGAACTACAAACAGATTTGAATAGAAGCCCTTCACTCCCATAATTAGAAGGTCTTGAACACAATGTAAGAATGCCTCTCTTTTTATCTGGTTTGCAGATAAAAGTGAGAGATGAAATCTCCCTTTTGGGGGAGAGGTTTTGAATTCCAGAAGATAACCCTTGGACACAATTTCCAATGCCCAGGGATCCTGGACATCTCTTGCCCAAGCCTGGGCAAAGAGAGAGAGTCTGCCCCCTACTAGATCTTTTTCCGGATCGGGGGCTGCTCCTTCATGCTGTCTTAGAGGCAGCAGCAGGCTTTTTGGCCTGTTTCCCCTTGTTCCAAGCCTGGTTAGGTCTCCAGACCGGCTTAGACTGGGCAAAAGTTCTCTCTTGTTTTGTGTTAGAGGAAGTTGAAGCTGCGCCACTCTTGAAGTTTCGAAAGGGCCGAAAACTAGACTGTTTGGTCCTTAATTTGTTGGACCTGTCTTGAGGAAGGGCGTGACCTTTTCCTCCAGTGATGTCAGAAATGATCTCCTTCAGTCCAGGCCCGAATAGGGTCTGTCCTTTGAAGGGAATGTTGAGAAGTTTAGACTTTGAAGTCACGTCAGCTGACCAGGATTTAAGCCATAGCGCCCTGCGCGCCTGAATAGCAAAACCTGAAATTTTAGCAGTTAGCTTGGTTAAATGAACAACGGCATCAGAAACAAATGAATTGGCTAGCTTAAGGGCCCTAAGCTTGTCAATAATATCTTCCAACGGGGTTTTAACCTGTAGAGCCTCCTCTAAGGACTCGAACCAGAAAGCCGCAGCAGCAGTGACTGGTGCAATGCATGCAAGAGGCTGGAGAATAAAACCTTGTTGAATAAAAATTTTCTTAAGGTAACCCTCTAATTTTTTATCCATTGGATCTAGAAAAGCACAACTGTCCTCGACAGGTATAGTGGTACGCTTAGCTAGAGTAGAAACTGCTCCCTCCACCTTAGGGACTGCCTGCCATAAGTCCCGTGTAGCGGCGTCTATAGGAAACATCTTTTTAAAAATAGGAGGGGGAGAGAACGGTACACCTGGTCTATCCCATTCCTTAGTAATAATTTCAGAAAACCTTTTAGGGATTGGCTAAACATCAGTGTAAGTAGGTACTGCATAGTATTTATCCAATCTACATAATTTCTCTGGGACTACAATAGTGTCACAGTCGTCCAGAGTTGCTAAAACCTCCCTGAGCAATACGCGGAGGTGTTCAAGCTTAAATTTAAATGTAGACATATCAGAATCAGATTGAAGTATCTTCCCTGAATCAGAAAATTCACCCACAGATTGAAGCTCCCCTGCTTCAGCTTCAGTATAATGTGAGGGTGTATCAGACATAGCTACTAAAGCGTCAGAGAGTTCTGTATTTATTCTAGTCCCAGAGCTGTCTCGCTTTCCTTGCAATCCTGGCAGTTTAGATAATACCTCTGAAAGGGTATGATTCATAACTGCCACCATGTCTTGCAAGGTATACGCAATGGGCGCGCTAGATGTACTAGGCGTCCCCTGAGCGGGATTTATAGGATCTGACACATGGGGAGAGTTAGACAGCATAACTTCCTCCTTGTCAATTTCTTCTGGTGATAAATTTTTTAAAGCCAGAATATGGTCTTTGTAATCTATAGTAAAATCAGTGCATTTGGTACACATTCTAAAAGGGGGTTCCACAATGGCTTCTAAACATAATGAACAATGAGTTTCCTCTATGTCAGACATGTTTAAACAGACTAGTAATGAGACCAGCAAGCTTGGAAAACACTTTAATAACTGTGAACAAGCAAAAAATAAAAACGGTACTGTGCCTTTAAGAGAAAAAAACAATCACAGAAACTGCAAAACAGTGAAAAAAGCAGTAAATCTTACGAAATTTTTACAGTGTGTATAATAGGCTAAAAGAGCATTGCACCCACTTGCAAATGGATGATTAACCCCTTAGTTTCAAAACTGGATCAAAAAAACGATATAAACGTTTTTAAACAGTCACACCAAACTGCCACAGCTCTACTGTGGCCCTACCTGCCCATACAACGACTTTGGAAGGCACAAAAACCCTTTAGAGAGGTCCTAAATGTTCAGGGGACTCCTTCAGGGAAGCTGGATGTCTCAAACCTCAAAAACTAATGCGCAATTTAGGCGCAAAAATAGGCCCCTCCCAACCTGTACTCACAGTGAGAGGGCCTTAAAAAACTATCCCTAGGCAAAATCTAGTCAGCCATGTGGAAAAAACTGGGCCCCAGAATAAAGTTTTATCACCAATATGTAATAAACGTTCATACACTTTCAAACGTTATATCTATTCAGTAATGTGAGTAAATAATAAAAATATTACCCTTTACAGCAAGCATGATACCAGTCGTTATTAAATCACTGTAATCAGGCTTACCTTAAATAAATCCGGTATTGTCAGCATTTTCTAGCATATCCTTTCTCTAGAAAAATGTAAAACTGCACATACCTCAGAGCAGGAGACCCTGCACGCTATTCCCCCAGCTGAAGTTACCCATCTCTTCAGTTATGTGTGAGAACAGCAATGGATCTTAGTTACAACCTGCTAAGATCATCAAAGACCACAGGCAGACTCTTCTTCAACTTTCTGCCTGAGGCTAAAATAGTACAACTCCGGTACCATTTGAAAATAACAAACTTTTGATTGAAGATAAACTACATTAATGCACCACATCTCTCTAGCTACTTCCCTTGTTGAGAGCTGCAAGAGAATGACTGGGAGGTGGCAGTTAGGGTAGGAGCTATATAGACAGCTCTGCTGTGGGTGATCTTCTTGCAGCTTCCTGTTGGGAAGGAGAATATCCCACAAGTAATGGATGAATCCGTGGACTGGATACACCTTACAAGAGAAAGACTACACCCCAGGTAAGAAAAATATTTCTTAATATTAACTTTCCCAAATATGAAACTGACAATCTGCAAAAGGAAATACATGAACCTGACGCATGGGAAATATAAGTACAATACATATATTTAGAACTTTATATAAATGCATAAAGTGCCAAAACCATAGCTGGGGTGTCTTAAGTAATAAAAACATACTTACCCAAAGACACCCATCCACATATAGCAGATAACCAAACCAGTACTGAAACAGTTATCAGTAGAGGTAATGGTATATGAGAGTATATCGTCGATCTGAAAAGGGAGGTAGGAGATGAATCTCTACGACCGATAACAGAGAACCTATGAAATAGACCCCCGTTAGGAAAAGCATTGCATTCAATAGGTGATACTCTCGACGTCCCTCTGACATTCATTGTACTCTGAGAGGAATCGAGCTTCAAAATGCTGAGAAGCGCAGGTCAACGTAGAACTCTTAGCACAAACTTACTTCACCACCTCCATAGGAGGCAAAGTTTGTAAAAACTGAATTGTGGGTGTGGTGAGGGGTGTATTTATAGGCATTTTGAGGTTTGGGAAACTTTGCCCCTCCTGGTAGGATTGTATATTCCATACATCACTAGCTCATGGACTCTTGTCAATTGCATGAAAGAAATAAAACTGGCACTTACCTTAATATTTATCTGTCTGGCAGTAGGACAGATCATCTGGTTTGAGAGGATGCCATCCCTCACATGGACCTGTGGAAATACAGAAAGGCTGTGTAAACTTACGCAGGCTATCTATAAAGTGCAGTAAAATGTTTTGGGAAACCGCAGTGAGGATTGTACTCCACAAGTTCCCAATTGCTTAAAAGCCACCATTGCCCTACTGAAGAGACTGACATGGATAGACCCTTTAGAAAGATCAGAGCAAACCTACTCTGCTTCAAAATAAAAAAATCTTAATTGTAGATCAGACACCAAAACTTCACCTCCTCCTTGCACCGCAGGCAAAGAGAATGACTGGAGGTTATGGGTAAGGGAAGTGACATATATAGCAGGTTTGCGGTGGTGCTCTTTGCCTCCTCCTGCTGGCCAGGAGTGATATTCCCACTAGTAATTGATGATTCTGTGGACTCACCATGTCTTAGGAAATAAATAATACTTACCGTCCATCATATAAGTAGCAGACAGCCAAACCAGTACTGTAACATATCAGCAGAGATTATGAAATAGGAGTATATTGTAGATCCATAAAGGGAGGCAACAGGCAAGTCTTGAGACCGATTATGGAAAGTTTATGAAGAAATTCCCATGAGGTGAATAAAAAAAAATCAGACAATAGCCCAAATACATTCCTTTGACAAGCATTGCTCACTGAGGGGAAACTAAATAATAGACTGACAACCACTCTCTCTGAAGAAACTCATGCACATCATTCTTTAACCACCTCCAGCAGAGGAAAAGAAAAGACTAAGTTATATTTGAGGTAGGAGGGGTTATGGAATCTTTGCCTCCTCCAAGTGGTAGGGAAGGTGGGAATCGTGGATTCTCACCACCTGTATTAAAAGAAAATTTGACCTTTTGTCACCCTTTCTGATATTGTCTATCAGGGAAGTACACCAGTCATAAACATGTCTTTCCCCTTTTAAATTACCATATAGATGTCAACCTTGGAGATTACTGGGCATAGCTAAAAAGACGCAGGAGCAAAAAAAACGACACCCTAAAAATGTGTCACTGAGCATATTGTATATTACAAATACAGGGCCATAAAAAAGCTGGAATGCCTATACTGAGACAACAAATGGAAAAACTTAAAAACACAATTAGAACCATAATGCTAATTTTAGAGTGTTCTATTCTGGGGAAGTATTAGTATTGGTCCTTACTATAGAGAATACATTCTTGATTACTAGGCAGTGTCCATATGACATAACTCAGAATGTGGGGGATGATAACTACAAAGCAAGCCAGCAGAAAATATGCATGAATATATATTACACAAACCTGATGGTAAAAAAAAAAAGGTTTTGCAATGACTTTCATAAACTAAGTATTATTTAAAAGTTTGACATCTTCCTACTGCCCAAAGTTTATGAGATAAGATCACAAACAGCACAATTGATTTAACAAAAGGTTATTGGTAGGTTCTACTTATTCATTAGGCTAAAGAGAAGACTCCAGATGTTTTTTTTCCAAATACAATGTGTTACCATGAGTATTTCACAGTGACTCTGCTATATTTCAACTCATTTGGAAGTTTATGTATAGTACAGATTGATAGTTCATCTTCCATAAGTTTCAGGCAGTACGTGATTCAATTTGCTCTACTAGTTTAAATATTAATGCATCAAAATGTAGTACTGACCTAGATGCAGCAGAGTATTTAGACAATACAACTGGGAGAGGATTGATTAAACCTCAGACAAGGAAAGTAGAAGCCATACAATACTGACCTCAGGCACAAAAAAACAAGTAAATGTATATATATATGTATGTCTAGGTCTACCTGGATACCACAGAATGCCTGTTCCAGATTTTGCAACAATTTCCTCTCCTTTAACAGATAGTCCTCTCACAAGTCAGAATAAGAATGCAACAGTGACTGTGGAGGTACAGTATATAGAAATTCAGTATTAGAATAGTATTTGTTAGGTTTTAGCTAGTAATTGGTTATTAATGAGCAAAGTCTCCTTCAATTACATTTACATTCATAGGTATATAGAACACTTGCTCATGTGAAATCAATTAATTAGACCCGTAGTTAGAAATTTTAATTTTCTATTATGTCACATTATTGAACTATGCATTAGTAGAGTTAAAAATATAATTTATGATTACCTGATAAATTTATTTCTCTCATGCTGGTGAGAGTCAACGAGCCATTACTCCAGGGAATTCCACTTCTGGCCACTAGGAGGCGGCAAAGATTCCCAAAACTCCAATTGCCCTTAAAAACCCTCCCACCTCACTGGTAAACTAGTCTGATGTATAGAAGAAAGGTATGAAAGGACAAGAGCAAGAAAAAAAGGAGAAGGGAGAAAAGAGGAGCACACAAACTGCCAACAGAAAAAAATATTAAAATCTAGTAAAAAAATGGGCGGGTCTCGGACTCCCACCACTATGACAGAAATTCATTTATCTATCAGGTAAGCATAAAATATATTTTCTTTTATAAAGTTGGTTATAGTCCACAAGCCATTACCCCTTGGAAACTAATACCCAAGCTGTGGAGTCCACAAGTAATGAGGGTGGGACAAAATAATATATATAATTTAAATCAAAACCCTCTTTTTGAATAAAAAAAATCTAATGTCCATAAATTACTGCTTGAAGGACTTTCGTGCCAAAAGCCACTTCAGAAAAAGCAAAAACATAAAAAATTTTTTTTATATCTTACCTGATAAATTCCTTTCTTTCATGGTGAGGAGTCTGTGACTCATTACTCCTGGGAATTATCTTTCCTGTCATTAGGAGAAGGCAAAGAATCCCATACATCATAGCTCTATATATACCTAGGCTAAACAAGAGTATTAACAACAGACTCGGAAAAAAACCTCTGACGAAGAACTATCCGTTCAATCTCCAAGCCATTAAGCTTAGAGATTTTAGATCTGGATAGAAAAAAGGGTCTTGAGACAGAATATCTTTTCTTAAAGGAAGAGGTCAGGGCTGATAGCTGGACATCTGAACCAGATCTGCAAACCAAACTCTTCAAGGCCATTTTGGAGCAATTAGAAACACTGATGCATTCTCTTGCCTGATCTTAGCTATAACTCTGGATAACAGAACCAGAGGAGGAAACACATAAGCAAGCCGAAATGACCAAAGCATTCTCATAGCATCTGCCTCCAGAGCCCTTGAATCCTGGACCTGGAGAAATACGGAGGATGTTTGCTATTTAACCTGGAAGCCATGAGATTTATCTCTAGTTGGTCCCAAAGATTCACAATCTGACTGAATACATCAGGATGAAGAAACCATTCCCCTGGATGGATTGTCTGAGGACTGAGAAAATCTTCTTCCCAATTGTCCAGTCCTGGAACATGAACAGCAGATATAGGACAATGATGGACCTCTGCCCAATTCAGAATTTCAACACCAAGGAACTCCTGGTACCCCCCCCCCCTGGTGATTGATATAAGTCACATCTGTAACATTGTCTGACTGAAACTTAAGAAAGGATTCTATCCTTATCTGGGGCCAAACGAGAAGTGTCCTGTGAATTGCTTGTAGTTCCAAAATATTTATGGGCAACCTGGCCTCCCAGGATGCAATCTATTTGAAATCCCAGAAAAGTCACCTTTGTCTGAGGAATCAAAGAACGTTTTGGCAAATTTATATTCCAACCATGAAGCTGAAGAAATGGCAACAATTGGTTGACATGAGATTCTGCCAAAAGTATAGATGAAGCTTGAACCAAGATATTGTCCAAATAGGGGAAGAGAGAAATCCCCTGAAACCTTATAACTGAAATCAAGGCACCCAGAACCTTTGTGAAGATTCTTGGTGCAGTGGCCAGACCGAATGGAAGAGCCACAAACTGATGTTTGTCTAGGAAAACAAACCTCAGGAACCTGTGATGATCCAAAAGAATAGGAACATGCAGATAGGCATCCTTTAAGTTTATGGTTGACATATTGTGACCTTGGAGAATAAAAGGAAGGAAAGGATAGTCCTGATGGTTTCCATTTTGAAAGTTGTAAACCTGACAAATATGTTCAAAATCTTTAAATCTAGAACAGGTCGAAAGGTTCCCTCTTTCTTGGGAACTATAAAGAGATTTGAGTAAAACCCTTTCCCCTGTTCTAGAGGAGGAACTGGGACTATAACACCTATAGTTTCTAGATCTGAAACACATTGAAGAAAAGCCTGAGCTTTCACCTTTTTCCTTGGTACCCTTGAAAGAGAAAAATCTGTATCTTGGAGGCTTTGATTTGAAGCCTATTAGAACCCTTGAGAGACAATTGTCAGAGCACAAGGGTCTGAAACTGAGCAAAACCATGCATCCTGAAAATGCATCACCCTGTCCCCTACCCGAGATACTAGATTGGGGGCCACACATTCATACTAATTTAGAAGTAGGAGTGGAATTTTTGGACTGCTTGGACTTGTGCCAATTCGCACCTGGGCCTCCAGGGCTTACCTTAGGTGCTTTTATTTGGAAGAGATGTAGCTGATTTTTGCTCCTTGTTGTGACAAAAGGAACACAATTGACCATAAGTTTTAAATTTACCTTTAAACTTCTTATCTTGTGGAAGAAACTTACTCTTGCCACCAGTAGCTGCAGAAATTATATTGTCTAGTTCAGTCTATTACCTTGAAAAGGAATAGAAAGTAATTTAAGCTGCATCAGCTGACCAAGATTTAAGCGATAAAGCACGTCTGGCAACAACTGAAAGACACAAATCCTTAGAACTAATCTAATAATATCAAGAATAGCATCACCCATAAAAGCAGTAGCACATTTAAGTATCTCTAAAAGCTCTAGAAAATTATCTCTATTAGATTTATCCAGAACCTGAACAGAGAGATTCTATAACCATTTAGCGATAGCATCGGTACATCAGCAATAGCAGGTTTAAAAATATAACCAGAATGGAGATAAGATTTTCAAGCTTCATATCTAATGTGTCTTTAAAAGAAAAACTATTTTCCATACGAAGTGACTTTTTATTTTAGCTAAAGCAGAAATGACATCATCCTCAGTAGGGACATCAAAATGCTCATACTTAGTGTGAAAAGGGTAAATTTTCTTAAACCTGGGAGGACTAAACAAATTAGCCCAAATTTTAGAGACAGCCATAGGAACAGGAAATATTCAGATAATGCACCCTGATATTTAATTAAAGGGACACTGAACCCAATTTTTTTCTGTTGCGATTCAGATAGAGCATGCAATTTTAAGCAACTTTCTAATTTACTCCTATTATCAAGTTTTCTTCATTCTCTTGGTATCTTTATTTGAAAAGCAAGAATGTAAGTTTAGTTGCCAGCCCATTTTTTGTGAACAACCTGAGATGTTCTTGCTGATTAGTGGATAAATTCACCCACCAATTAAACAAGTGCTGTCCAGTGTTCTCAACCAGAAAAATAGTTTCGATGTCTTTATTCAAATAAAAATAGCAAGAGAACGAAGAAAAATTGATAATAGGAGTAAATTACAAAGTTGTTTAAAATTGCATGCTCTATCTGAATCACGAAAGAAAAAATTTGTGTTCAGTGTCCCTTTAAGTATCTAGCTAACCCTTATTAGTCTCCCCAGCAGAGGTATCATCTGAAACCTCTAAAGCAAGCAATATAACCCTTATTAGTCTCCCCAGCAGAGGTATCATCTGAAACCTCTAAAGCAAGCAATACTGCTTTAAGCAAAGTGCGGATTAATTCAGTCTTGAATAAAAACACTGAAGGAGATAAATCAGTGTTAATAGTCAAACAGACTCACTGATCATCAGATAACACTTCCCCCTCAGGCATAACTGACTCACAATGAGGTTCAGAAATACCAGCACTAGTTGAAGGCAAATCAGACACTGACCTTTTTTGTCAGGGAGAAGGCAGCCATCAGATCTGTGATAGTGGACTTGATGTACTGGCTCAGATAAGCAGAGGGGTCCAATTGTTCCTGTAAAGAACGGACAGAATGAGACAATCCCTTTAGAAGCCAAAGATGCAATAGGTTGGTCACTATGCATACATTTTTGATGACAAGCATTACACAATATAGCAGGAGGGAGAACCTCAGCCCGTTTACATACAACCCCAAATCAGAAAAAGTTGGAACAGTATGGAAAATGCAAAAAAACATTGAGAAATTCAATTCGCCCTGTGCTATATTGAAAACACATTATTTGATATTTTCCTTTGTGAATTAAATGTATTTTTGAAAATATACACTCATTTCAAATCTGATGACTGCAATACGTTCCAAAAAATTTGGGAGACAAGCAATTTAGGACTAATAGCAATGTGACAAGTTTAAATTAGAAGGTGATGTAAAACAGGTGAGGCAATCATGTAATCATAATATATATGGAGCCTCCAAAAAAGGCCTAGTCCTTCAAGAGCAAGGATGGGTTGAGACTTGCCAATCTGCCAACAGATGTATCAGCGAATAATCCAACACTTTGAGAAAAACATTCCCAAAGACAAATAGGTAGGATGTTGGGCATTTCACCTTCTACAGTGCACAATATAATTAAAAGATTCAAGGCATCCAGTCAAATCACAGTGCGTAACATGCAAGGCGGAAAGCCACATCTGAATGCGTGTGATCTCCGAACCCTCAGATGTCACGGTCTCAAAAACCGTCACAAGTCTGTAATGGATATCCTGACATGGGCTTGGGAATACTTTGGTAAACCTTTGTCAGTCAATACCATTCACCGCTGAATCAACAGATGCAAGTTAAGGCTTTACTATGCAAAGCAGAAGCCATACATCAACACTGTCCAAAGCGCCGTCAACTTCTCTGGGCTCAATCTCATCTGAGATGAACAGTAGCACTGTGGAATCGTGTTTTGTGGTCCAACGAGTCAACGTTTTAAATAGTTTTTGGAAAAAACAGCCGTTGTGTTCTCCGGTCCAAAGAAGAAAAGGACCATCCAAGCTGTTATCAGCGTCAGGTCCAAAAGCCAGCATCTGTCATAGTATGGGGGTGTTTCAGTGCCCATAGCATGGGTAACTTGCACATCTGTGAGGGCACCATTAATGTAGAAAGATATGTATACATTTTGGAGCAAAATATGCTGCCACCCAGACATCTTTTCCAGGGACGTCCCTGCATTTTCCAGCAGGACAACGCCAAACCACATTCTGCCCGGATTACAAGCTCATGGTTGTGTAAGCAGAGAGTGTGGGTGCTAGCATTGCCTGCTTGCAGTCCTGATCGGTCTCTGATTTACAATGTGTGTCACATTATTATAATTCAACATAGGCCCGTACAGTTGGGCAGCTGAAGCCATGCATAATGGATGAATGGGGGAAAATTCTGCTTGCTAAAGTTAACCAACTGGTGCCTTCAGTGCTCAAATGCTAAATAAGTGTTATTAAAAGAAAAAATGATGTTACACAGTGTTAAACAGTCGACTGTTTAGTCACTTTAGGTCCAGAAATGGACAGAAAGTTCCCTCCTTCTTTGGAGGCACTAAAAGGTATGAATAAAACCCCAAACCTCTTTCTGCTGTAGGTACTGGGACAATTACTCCTAGAGAGGAGAGATCCTGTACTCAAACTAAGAAGGTAGCCCTCTTTTCTGGTCTTGTCGAAAGACTGGAGGGTAGGAATCTGTCCCCGGGCGGATGAGACTTGAATCCTATACTGTATCCTTGAGATACAACCTCCAGGACCCAAGGATCCTGTACATCCTGGAACCATCTTGGCAGGCTTATTAGTCTGTTTGGACTTATTCCAGGAGTGAGCCGGCTTCCGAGTACTCTTGGGCTGCTCGGACTTGGAAGAGGACTGTTAGCACGAAAGGAAGAAAATTAGACAGTTGCCGTCCCTTAGGCTTATTCTTATCCTGCGGTAGGAAGGCACCTTTCCCTCCGGTAACCGTAGAGATAATGGAGTCCAGCCCTGGACCGAATACAATCTTTCCCTTGAAGGGAAGAGAAAAGAGTCTGGATTTAGAAGTCATATCCACAGACCAAGACTTCAAGCAGAGAGCCCGGCGGGCTAGAACCGCAAAGCCAGCAGCCCTTGCATTTATGTGAATAATCTGCATATTCGCATCACAGATGAAGGAGTTAGCAATTCTCAGCGCCTTAATTCTCTCCTGAATATCCTCGAGGGGAGTCTCCACCTCAATGAGCTCCGATAGAGTGTTGCACCAGTAGGTAGCTGCTCCAGCACTGCAGCTACAGCTGCCCCTGGTTGAAATATAAAAACCTGTATGTTGAAACATGTTCCTCAGAAAAGTTACCATTTTTTTTTATCCATAGGCTCTCTAAAAGAAGAACTATTGTCCAGAGGGATAGTAGTATGCTTAGCCAGGGTGGAGATATCGCCATCCACCTTCGGGATGGAGCCCCACAAATCTAATGGAGAGTCAGGGACCAGGATTTTTTTTTAAAAGTAGACGAAGGGGAAAAAGAAGTTCCTACTCTTTCCCATTCGTTACTAACAATTTTCGCCATCTTAACTGGAACAGGAAGAGTCAGAGGGACCTTCCTATCTTCGTAAACCCTGTCTAATTTAGGGATCTTAGGCTCCTCAGGGAGTGTAGCCTTTGGAACCTCTAGAGTAGACAGAACCTCCTTTAATAAAAATCACAGATGCTAAATTTTAAATCTAAAAGGAGGGTTCCTCCGCTGAAGGAGGTTTAGTAACTGAAGTCTCAGACTCAGAAAGTTCACTCTCTGAAGCTACAAAGGTTAACTCATCCTCGGATAGCTGGGATATAGTAGTTAAATCCGACATATTTAGATGACTCTAGGTCAGGAGAACTATGTTTAACCTTTCTCTTTCTCGTTTGTTAGAGCGAGGTAAGGCACTCAGGGCTACAGACACCGTCAATTGTAACTGAGCGGTAAAGTCCGCTGAAAAAAGGCCCCCTCCAGGTGGAGGATTAGTTGAGCCACTGGGAACTGCATGTGGAGCGGGTAATATAGAAAGGGTAGTAATTTCTTGGGACCCAGATTTCTGAGAAGTAGACGGCTCAGAAGGGCTAATAACGCTATGAGTATTAGCAAACTTGTCCTTCTTAGACTTTAGAAGAGTGTTTAGGTTAATAGAACAAAATTGAACAGAAAGGCAAACCACAGACTCCTCACAATATAAACAGGAATTATTAATCAATACAGAAGGAGCGGAACCTTCTAATGTAGTATCAGAGTCCTCCATAGATTTGTATATACCCACAAAAGGACAGCCAAAAAAATCGCTTTTATTTAAAAAAAACGCCACCTTTATACTCCCAATGGCTGGGGCACTCACCACCTCCTAGACCCAGACAGCTAACAGTAAAAACACTCTCCTCAGGAGTGATGTCTGCAGCAGGATCTTAGGAAATGAAAGAGACCACACACAGTCACGTGGTAAGTAAGACAGGACTTGCCCTGCTATGAAAAAGGGCGCCAAGCTATTATGAGCTGCGCAACACTTCAAAAACGAAAGTGAAACCTGTTTGTTCCAAGCCAAAAAAGCACAGTCTATGAGCCTTAAAAACTCACATTAAGCAGATATAACTCCCCAAACTGTTCAAATAATCTCCCTGAAGGAGATATTAACCCTTGATCCTATCGAGGTATAAAAGAACCACCCCTTGACCTTGTATAACGTTTTAAATTGTATATATAAAAAACGGTCTTACCCTACAGGATCCATGCTGTGGAACAGGCACAGCCTCACAAGTGTGACAGTCTTGCAGCAGTGCTTCTGACACGGACTTGAGTGTGTAACAGCAAGCAGTGATAATCGTCAACACTGATTGCTCAGGAGCTATAAGAGACAGTCTGGATGTATCTGTATCTCCAGAATCAAACTTTCATCAATACTCTCACTGAGAGGTTGACATGATTATTTAAAACTCCAGTCCTTTCTGGAAGGGAACATATCCATTACAGGACTATCCAAATATTCTCTGCCACTTTCTATAGTGACGAAAGGCAAAGAATGACTGGGGGATAGGGGAGGTGGGAGGGATATTTAAGCCTTTGGCTGGGGTGTCTTTGCCTCCTCCTCCTAATGGCCAGGTATTTCCCAACATTAAGGAATGAAGTTGTAGACTCTCCCTGCCTTATGGAAGGAAAAAACAATTCCCCTTAAATAAAATATATATATATATCCCTCTGAGCTCAAAGAGTATATGTGCTAAATAAGCTAGCAGTAATAAGCTGGCCGAGGTATTCCTAATGGATTCAAATGCCCCCAAGACTTACCTCAAAAAGCTTTTAACGTAGTACTGAGAATGTTATTAGTAGCATGTTTTTAAGCATGTCCTTGAGTAAAGGCCAAAAAAGTGCAAAAGGAAGATTCCTGCTCTAAAAGTAATAATATCTTTATCCCCTTTAAATAAAAGGATAAAGAAAAGCTTAATGCCTAATACTCCAATATGACCCTCATGAGAAAATCAGTACTGAAGAGGGTTTTAACCAGGAAACCCTAAAATAAAATCTTTCACATCTTCATTCTTCACCAGATTATGGAGCCACACAGCCCAACGACCCAGATAACAACAATGGAAAAGGGGCAGTCGTGAGTATCGGCAGTGTCCGCTTCTAATTATTGCTATGATTATCTGGCTAGGGCGAGAGGGTTTTTTCTATGGATACATGTGTGAGCATTAATGATACACCGCTCTCCTCACATCTAAAAATACAGTTAAAGCTAAATTGAAGCACCTGACGTCCTCTTTATTTACCCACTGTAGGATTGCAAATAGGTTAGAGCCTGTGCAGGATAGAACTTTGGCAGTTTTCCAGTGTTGGATTTATTCATTCCTACAGGTTCACGTTTACAGACAAATATTTAACTACAAGTGACTATTGCTCACGAACTATGGTTTATTTTCCCTAATACCACTTACATCATTGGATGTGGAGCGTTTATTATTAGAAGATACATTTGTGAAACAAAATGAGATCTTGGGGATAAGCAAGACTTTCCTATTACTTGAGAGGACATTATTGAAAGAATACAAAACTTGGTGGGACAAAAGGGGCCCTTGAAGAATATCTGCAACTTGATCTGATTCCTAGGGGTTTAAGACTAAACAAGTTACCCACTTTTCAGGTGGATGACCAGGATTTTATCAATACCTGGAATGACATATTAAGTGACTGTTCAAAAAAAAAAAAAAACTGATGACGCTGATAATTAAGTTTAAAATGGCACAGTTAACTAAGATCAGATTGGAATTAGAGCAAATACAGTCACAACTGAATTGTTTTACAGATAACCCTAAATTTACTGATTTAGATAAGCTATTGAGTGAAACTATCATTTTAAGTTAAGGAAATTCAATAGGGACAATGATGACTACAGTAACAATAGGGTTTATACATGGTATAATAGAACTGAAAAACAAAGGGTTTAGACCTAGGAGGAATAAGTCTAAGATTAATAACAAAACCTTTCCCTCAGATAAAAAGAAAGTTTCATTTTCAGATACTGAAGGTACAGACAATGAATCCGTTACACAATCAGCTAGGAGTGACTCCAGTGGTTAGGAAGAATGTGCACCTATTCCTAAGAGCATAATTTGTACCTCTAGTAACAAACAGGCGAGTGGTAGTGGTACTCCTAGATCAGACTACATTGTAACTAGGCAACAGAGTCGTGATAGTAGAGGCAATACACAGATCCATCCGCCTAATCCACAACAAGCAGAATTTTTAAGTGATAATGAGGGTGATTTTAGATCCAATAGCACCCCAATGCTCACTAATAAACAGACACCTAGAGAGCAGGTTTTTCAGCAGGACCAATACCAAAAAGAAGGGGGAGGCATCATAGGAAGAGGTCACAACATAAGGGGCCAAAGGGGACGTACATATCGCAACAAATACCAGATATAAGGGTCATTAATTTATCTAGTAGGACTTTAACTTCTTTAGAATGTGGTCTTAAATATGGGCCTTGGCTTTGTACCCACTAAATCCTTTGAGCCCATCACAGACATTAACAGATTGGTGAGAGACCTTGCACTCAAAAAATTCTTTTGGACAAGGGATACCAATAGTAATTCAAGTGTGGAGGTAGACACAGTTATGAATGATGATACCATGGGGGTGTTACCCAGTATTTCAGATATTTTTGATTTTGAAGGATGAAGGGATTTTTATGATTTACAGGATCTAGGCTTTCATTCAGAAATGGATCCTGCATGTTTAAAAACCTCTCATGGACAGTTTAAGCCTATCTTCTACCCTGTGAGGGAAAGGGGCCCATTTTTAGAGGCCTTTCACCACAGGGTTGAGGAAGACTTAATAAAACTTTCGAGTTCCCATGCCAAGAGTCAATCAAATCTGCGATCTGAATTATGGCAAGCCCTGATTAATTTACAAACATATGACGATATAGTCATTAAGCAGGCAGATAAGGGGGGCAGCATAGTGACTCTTGACAGGACAGCATATATACTCGAGGCAATGAAACAATTAACGATAGGAATGTTTATACTATACTGTCAAGAAATCCAACAGATAGCTTCAGAAAGGAGCTCCTAGATTTATTAGATGATGGTGTTCAAGAGGGAATCTTTGACTCAGACACATATAACTATTTGCTGGTATCGAATCCGGTACTCCCGATTTTTCATCACCTCCCCAAGGTACATAAATCCTTGGAGAAGGTGAAGGGGAGACCGATTGTGTCGGGCATCGGTTCCCTTCTTGAACACCTCTTTAGCTGGGTAGAATCATTGCTGCAACCATTGGTTTTTCAGAATCCATCCTTTTTACGTGACACCAAACATTTGGTGTCTAATTTAAACAAGCTTAAATGGGATGACTCTAATTCTTGGTTAACAATAGACGTGGTGGGTCTATACTCTGCTATACCACATAATTTGGGGATAGAAGCAGTAGCTGACTCTTTAGAGCATTCCAGCAATTTTGACCTACTACTAAGGATGTTTATATGCAGGACAATTGACTTCCTTTTGACACATTTTTCTTTTTTGAGGGTGACTTATCTCCAAAGACGTGGGACTGCAATGAGTGCAAAGTTTGCGCCCGCCTACGCCAACATATACATGGGTTGGTGGGAGCGGTCCCACAACTTTGGAGATCAGGCCCCGTTTAAGGATAAGATTAAAATGTATAAACGTTTCATTGAGGACCTCCTCATCTGGACAGGAACAGAGGAGGAGGCGATAGAATACGTTAATGCCCTTAACACTAACAATGTAGGATTTCAGTTCACCCACCAGTTTGAGAAATCGAAGATCCCCTATCTAGATATAGTCCTGGAGGGTGTGGCTGAAACACATCTGATAAAAACTACTCTTTATAGGAAACCGATCATGTCAAACACAATTCTCCATGCGAGAAGTAGCCACCCAAAACACACTGGGTTTGGAGTGGCAAAAGGGCAGTTTATGAGTATTAAACGCAACTGCACTGATAACTCAGATTTCTTAGCAGAGAGTGAGAAGTTTAGACAGTCTATATTACAGCGAGGCAATAGACCTAAAACTATCAATCAAGCACTTTTAGAGGTAACCCGTATAGACAGGGAAACCCTAATTTGTGATAAAGCCCCATATAAGCTGAACTGGTTTGACCCTACTAGACCAGTCTTTTTGACTACATTCAGCCCTCAATTTGATAATATTTGTGACATAATTAAAAAACATTTTCCTATAGTCACGGCTGAGGATAGTCTTAAGGACTATGTCTATGGTGGTTGTAACTTTATATCCAGAAGGGGGCGAACATTAGGAAACATTTTATCTCCTAGCCAATTGAGGAAAGTGGAAATAAATACCAGCAGTTGGCTCACAGTTAAGGGTCACTATAAGTGCAATTTTAGTAATTGTATTGCTTGCTCATATGCACGCATAGGTTAATTTTTTTCAGTCTAGAACCACAAACAGAGTATATGAACATGAGTGTTGTAGCACTTGTCGTAATACTTATGTAGTCTATCTAATTGAATGTGTAGATTGTAAACTTCAATACACAGGATGTACAACTAGGGAGGCCAGGACACACATTTGGGAACATTTGAATGATATTAAAAACAATATTGAGTGTTCTGACCTGGCACGTCACTTTATCCACTACCACAATCAAAATGTCTCGTCCTTGAGCTGGCAGGTTATTGAAATTGTGCGTCCCAAACAAAGAGGAGGTGATAGGAATAGTCATCTTCTATACAGGGAACGCCCCTGTTGATCTAGCTATCCGTCCCCCTGATTGGTGACACACACTCTATCATTGATATTTTATGATTTGCAACCCTACAGATACCCCTATTTTTTCTGGGGACACAAAACTTAATGGTAATTATTTATATTTAAATTTAAAAATATGGTATAGGTTATTGAGTCCACTATACCTCTTGATTTCAATCCAAATTAGGTCTGTTAGAACCAATACAATCATTGACATTGTTATCATTATCTTTTGACCAATTTGTTAAAAATATAAATGATCCTCTGTTTGTTTAATCTGACCAGTTAAGGGTCTAGCAGATATAACTGAAAATACCATTATCTAGTAATCGAAGTATAACACATAAGCTGGTTATAGCTTAATAAGAGCATGGTTAATATGGTTATTTACAGGTATAGCCGGGATTTTTAAAATGTTATTAAAATATACCTGCTATACCCTAAACCTTTATGCACAATTAACTTGGCTAGCAATATGTGTTAAACCTCCACACCAATAGTAACTAATGCAATTAGGAAGCAACGAATAGCCATTCAGCTTTGTCCATAGCCAATTAGGCAAAAATACATTTAAAGAAGGTAGTTAGAACATTTCACTATGTCTATGAGTAAGGCCTGGGGGCCGAAAAGCGTAAGACAGGTTATATGGATTAGCTGAATCCATTTTGGCATTATTCATGGATTTTAACCTTTGTGTTTCCGAAAATAAATAAATATATTTTCGTTTATAAGCGCTTTTTGTTTGACTCACTGGCGTTCCTTGGATTTTTATTGCTTCATTCTTCACCTACCTGCAGCAGAGTCAAAGACAAGACTGATAACTAAAGCAGTGGGAGGGTTTATATAGAGCTCTGACTTTGGAAATCTTCGACTCCTCCTAGTGGCAGAAAAGGTAATTCTCAGGAGTAATGGATCGTGGGCTCATCACCTATATGAAAGAAAAACTATTGAGGTCAAGCCCAAGGGAAACTCTGCATGTTCACTCCCAAACTGGCCAAGGTCAGGGAATAACTGAACCCGTGCAAGAACAGAAACCTATAGGTGGGTCAAAACAAACGTTATGCTTTAGTATAGCTGCTGCCAATATGACCTTATCTATATGCCTAAAAAAAAGGGAAGGGGGGAGGTTTTAAAAACTACTGAAAATTATTCTACCTATTCCTGTAGAATTCACAAGAATATGTGCGTACAGATAAATCAATTTTGGTACTTAAAAAGGTATAATGCCTTCTTTGAATAAGTAGAAACCATCCAAGAGCTCTTAGTATTCTTCTGACCGTACATATATCTTTCCATATCCACTGGCTTCTGTTCACATACAGTTAAGAGGACCATTTAAAGTGTAAAAGTAGAATTTTGACCTCCATATGAAGCCATGGAAGATCAAGTAAAGACCAAGTAAAAATCCATAAGAAACAAAATAAAGTTTCTGGGTGGGGTTTCATAGTTTACCATTTCAAAACAGTCACTGTTTTTTCATTAAGAACAATTATTGATTTCCCTTTTTTTTGTGGTAACATAGCAAGTAGGTACTAATGGGGTGCCACTAAAGCTACCAATAAAGGTAGGATGTGGCAAAAAAGTTCCAAAACTAATCAACTGTAAACATTAAATGTAGATTTTGATGACAGACAGAAACCTGAGGGCCGATTCTGTTTGCCCTAATTTCAAGAGTGAGTCTAATTAATTAATTTATCATCATTATTTATTTAGGATATGCCTCACTGGCATTTTTGAATTCCCATACAGGTATTAGCAATAGATAAAAGTTTTAGTACAACTTCATAGATCAGTAGTAAGGCCTAATCTTGAATACTGTGTACAGTTGTGCAAAACATTTTATAAATATATAAACAAACTATATAACTATATAAACAAACTAGAAACTGTTCAAAGTGGAGTTTCTAAAATTGTAAATGGTCAAAAAAATAAAACTTAGACACAAATATTTGAAAATCTTAATATGTATAACTTAGATGAGAGAGGTAATTTGCTAAAAAAAAAAACTTACACTGAAAGAAGCAACCCCTAGTCATGGGGTCATGATCTCAGGATGAAGGATATAAGGTTCACTAGTAATTTAAAGAAGGCGTTATTTACAGAAATGGTGGTTTTCGGACGAATGCACATTGGTCATGAAAATCGAGTCTTCATTTCATTTTAACGAAATGAAAAACCAAAAGAATGCACCAACAAAAATAAAGAAAACGATTAAAGGGACAGTATACACTCATTTTCATATAACTGCATGTAATAGACACTACTATAAAGAATAAGATGCACAGATACTGATATAAAAATCCAGTATAAAATGGTTTAAAAACGTACTTAGAAGCTTTCAGTTTAGCTCTGTTGAAAAGGTAGTTGGAAAGCCCACTGCAAGTGGGAAATAAGACACTCCCCCCCCCCTTCTTTTGCATATGAAAAGACCCTTTACACAAATAGGAGAAAGCTGGAGAAGGTAGCTGAAGGTATTGAAATAAAACCTTGGGGCTTGGTTAGGAGCCTCAAAATCAGAGCAATGTTATTTAAAAGTAAGCAAAATTACACATTTTAAAAAAAAAAAAACTTTATGGGCTTTATAAATAGATCATCTACAAAACATTTATGCAAAGAAAAAATGAGTGTATAACGGCCATTTAAATAGTGACAAAAATCATTAGTATTCATTTGTTTTCTTTAAGTGTTTAATACTTACCCTAACATGCTCTGGAAAGCAAATTAAGGTAAGAATTGTAGCAACAGGTGAACTTTTCAATGTTTAATGAAAATTCAATTTTTTTTTTAAACAAAATGAAAACGGAATAGTGCAGGCAGCGAATATTCGGGGGAAACTAATTTCCTTGAATATCTGAAACATAAATTTTCTTCTCTGTACACCTCTATACACTTCCATTACAGATTACAGGTGGTAACGGCAAATACTTTAGAAAGAATTATGGGTAGATTCGATGGATCTTTTATGTTCTTATTTGCAGTCAAAATGTAAGTTTACATGTAATTAAATTTTGAAAATATTTTCCGTATCTGAGATAATGAGAGGTTAAAGGGACATGAATCCCAAAATTTTTCTTTCATGATTCAGATATAGCATACGATTTTAAGAAACTTTCTCATTTACTTTTTTTTAATCAAATTTTCTGTATTCTCTTGGAAACTTTTTTTTATAAAGCAGGGATGTAAGTTTAGCAACGTGCACATGTCTGGAGCACAATATGGCAGCAGTTTTGTAAGAATGTTATCCATATGCAAGAGCACTAGATCGCAGCACTATTTCCTGCCATGTAGTGCTCCTACCTAGGAATCTCTTCAACAATGAATAAAATGGAAATTAAGCAGACGTGATAATAGAAGTAAATTGGAAACTTTTTAAAACAATTTCGGTTTCATATCCCTTTAAAACTTCAAGAATATTAAAGAATTTGATAAAACCAAGGATGTATTTTTCACAAAAAGTGCAATACCATAACATGAAATCAAGTTGGAAGGTTCAGGAGTAAACCGCTTGTTTATAGAAAGGGTGGCTATTTCATGGGATAGTCTCATAGTTTTATGGGAGGTGGTAAGGGCAACAAATGTAAGGGGAACTCACAAACGCCTGGGATATGTGTAAGGCTATGCTATAAACTAATTACACTTCAGAAAAACAATTGATGGACGTGAGGGCCTTCTGGCTCTTGTCCGCCATCAAAATCTGTGTTTCTATATTACAGCAGAGCTGCAACCTGCTCTACCTCACTCCAAAGTAGAATTGAAGCCAGGAATAGGGGAGGTATATATAGGAATAGGAGGCCTTCTGAATGGTTCTGGTTTTAATTATGTAGCACCTCTACAGTTGTCTAAAGCACTTACATTCCCACTGTACTTCTCAGTGCCAAAATACGGCTTCTAATTAGCTCTTGTTCTTGCAGCATCAATTATTTACATTATCACCTGCATAGCTATATGTTCTCCTTCCATTATTATTATGGGCTGCCTGGCCAGCTACTAACTGCAACAAGCTAAAGTGTTAAATATTGATTGTTACACTGCTGGAAAAGCCATCATTTGTCTTGAGAAGCAGATCTGAAACAACTTTTTTTTTTGCTGACATAAAAACTAATTAATGTAATTAATTATTATACAATTATCTCACTGAGTTTGGGATATTAATCAAGTTTTCTCTTCTCATCCATCTACCTGGTAAAAGTCACTGGTTTTGTTTTTATTGGAGACTCTTTCACATATTGTTACAGTAGCTGATTGATTCTTCTCTCTGAATAGTGTCTCATTCTGCTAGCAATTATTTATTAAAGGAAAATAAACTCTATACATTCTAGGACGCTCTACCTGCCAGGAATTCAGTGTACAGAATACTACGGCAGCCAGGATTGGTAATTGCCCACAATGCAGAGGAAACAATGATGCAATGGACTGCAAAACAAAATATGCTACAAAAACCCTCTAGCATAAATGCAAGAAGAATGAATTTAACCACTCCAGTACTGACAGGGCTTGCTAAGAGGTTTGCTTCATTATTGAAGTGTTATGTTTCTGGTTGTTACAACTGTTCTGCAACATTTAACAAATCAATATTTATCCCTTTCCAGCATATTCGCTGAATCTTATAACCTGCATTTTTACAACATAGATTACCCATTAATGGCCTGGCAAATTTTCAAACGGATTACATAAACCATTTTTTTTTTCCGCTTTACTGGCTCCTTGCCCATAAGCATGTGTTCAAAGATGAATTACATAGCTGCATAATGATTATCAAGTTCCCCAATATCTCTGCATGGATTCCCTTTTAATGAAGATAACACAAAGGCTTGTTTTTCTGGGTTTATTAATATTTAATTAATGCTCTTGTGCATAGTATCCACAAGAGCAGCCATTTTC
The DNA here is from genome assembly GCF_027579735.1 of Bombina bombina. Taxonomy (NCBI): domain Eukaryota; kingdom Metazoa; phylum Chordata; class Amphibia; order Anura; family Bombinatoridae; genus Bombina; species Bombina bombina. Next base: position 1,466,009,769 of record NC_069499.1, on the reverse strand, counting down.
TGAACTTTTGGTTTGTTATTGTGTTAAAATAAATAGGTGAGCAATTAATTCTGTTCAATTCATGATTGCGTTGTAAAGAAAGGTACTCAAAATTGAGGCACCACTGTAATTAATTCCCCATCACTGGTGACAAGCAAAGATTTCCTTATTATTTGCAACATATTTAAACCCTGCGGTCCTTTTTATGAGATCTATTAACAAGAATTGAGTAAAAAGCAGAAAGAAATACTGAAAATAATCAATTTCCCTTCTTCTAAAACCAAACTTTTCTAAGTAGTTAAAATAGGACATTGAAATACCCATCATAGATTGGGAGAGGGCAATAATACATTGCATTGAAATGGAGGGTAACAATTTAGAGCATTGTACGGTACAGTAAATTAGGGGAAAGCAGTCATTAAGAGGACGCCTGATAGAGCTTACTGCACCCAGTCAGCAGTAAAAGGATTTAATATAAAACCTCAGACACAGAGCCACCCTGGGTGCAGTGGTCTCCTTATGCAGATATATTCTAATCTAAGATCCCTAGAAGTCAGAATAGCAGTTTTAAATAAGCAATTCTAACATTAGGGAAGCCATTCTGGAACAAGGCCCTTGATGTAAAAATGAAAAGATAGCAACATTGGTTTGGATAAAGAGAAGGGTTGAGAAATGCATGATTTGTTGCACAGATAGCTGGTGTAGCAGGACATTTGTGTCATGGAACTAGTGGATAACCTATCAGATGGAAAAAAAAATGTACATATGCATTATTTCTACTGACTGGCAAACGTGGTCATCACCTGGTAACTAGAATTTGCTCCTGCATCCATGCCCATCTTAATATGTGGGAAGAAGCATATTTCTGGGGGAGATTATAAAGGTAAAATGAGGGACTCTGGAGCGGATAGCTGCAGATATCCTGCTGATATGATCTGGACATGTCAGAAATCTTCCATAAATGTTCCAAGCAGCAGTTGATCTGTTAATAGTCACACTTGTGGCTGATCGCACTTATCTTATGCAGAAAATGACCTTGCCCCAGAGAAGGCATCAGATGTGCAGAGGCCTCATATAGTTGTCCATAACATAAGCATACAACCCAGATCAGTCCACACGAGATAACCTTCTATATGACATTAATTACTATAACCCCTGCAAAGAGTTTTCTGAAGGGACTGATGAGCAGCTGTGAAAGAGGCAGGAGAGGTAATGATGGAGGGGCGGTCAAACAAATATTTGCAAATCTACAGCTAAAAAAAAAACTTTAGTCCTCCACCCAAATACTGGCTGCCAAATGTACAAAGCATTCTATGCCAGCCTCTTTAAAAAAATAAACAGAATGAAGAGAGGCAGGAAGAGGGTCGAGAAGGACCCATAGTTTATCCTGTCCTTATTTCATTATGTAGTTTCTTCTAGTCTTCAGCAGCAGTAGTCACATTCCATTCTCCAGGTTCGTCATTCAGTTAAATATTAGACAAAGAGATCGAGCATAACACCCAGTCCAGTGTCTTGTCTAATTGGCTATCTCACTCGTTTCTCCACGGAGTAAATAGACATGTAATAATCGTTGCTGCCAACGGCTAAATGGGGCTGTTGGAGAGAGAAGAGAGAAATTTAAATGGAATTCTTGATTATTATTTTTTTTCTTTTCATAATCACTACATTACTCCAGAAGCATTGCCATTGTTTCAATCACTGTGTCACTTATCCAACCAAATATGTATTTATATTTAACTCTTAAAAATTTTTTTTTAGTTAATCTCCCCTATGAACCAGCAGAGAAACAGAATTTGATCACATTAGACTGTTCATATTCTACATCTGCTATCTTTGTCTCATCCTGCATTTGCCATTGCTCTCTATCCCCTGCACATCAAATTGTTATACTTTCGTCCTTCTCAAGCACCTTTCTCTCCCTTACTCCTGCACATTATATCCATCTTTCACTAACCCTGCCTTCTGTTCATCTTTCTCCTGCATCATTAACTGTATCCTTTGTTTCCTTCTAAACATTCCTATTTTGTATGTCTTTTTCCCTCTCACACTCCCCCCCTCCTGTTCTCATGCATGCCATCTTCTCTGTGCCCTAACTATAGAGACTCTTTCACCTGACAGCTCTCTCTCTCTCTCTCTCTTGCACTGCATCTTTTTTCATTCCTCCCACCCTTACAACATCTGCTTCTCACTCCTGCATCTCCCCCCTCTGTCTCTGCATCATTAACCCTTCTTATCTTTATTTATACTTCTCAGTGTTTTGCTCCCTTTCCCTTCTCTCGGGTCTGTTTTGTCCTTGTACCCGTTTTACTTTTTCATGCTGCTCTACTTATATACCTGTTTATTTTACCATACTACCCTTCTATTTCTCTATTACCGTAATTCTTCTAAACAGTTGTTCTTCTGCTTGTTACCAACACTGCCGCTGTGAGTCAATTGGTAGGAGTGTTTCGGTATAAACGTATTGGGAGCTTATAATTGCTATACTGAAAATATTGTTCACATTCATTAGCATATTATAAAGTTAAAGTGAAAGTAAATCCTAGCGTTTTATAAAAGCTAGGATTTACTATTGAAACAAATAAAGGACACTTTCATTCATGAAGTATAAGATACTTCATGTAGAAAGCTCCTTTATTTGATTCAACCGATCGCCGCTCTTAGCTCTTACTGCAGCTCATGGCTAAAAAAAAATTTGGCCAAGAGGTGACGTATTCACCTCGTAGCCAATAGCCATGCAGTAAATCTGGCTCCCATGGGTGCCAAGTCGGATTTACCGCACGGCTATTGGCTAAGAGGTGAAAACGTCACCTCTTAGACAAAAATTTTTTTAGCCGTGGGCTGCTGTAGGAGCTTAGAGCGGCGATCGATAGAATCAAATAAAGGAGCTTTGTACATGAAGTATCTTATACTTCATGAATGAAAGTGCCCTATATTTGTTTCAATAGTAAATCCTAGCGTTTGTAAAACGCTAGGATTTACTTTCACTTTAAATAAAGTGCTATTTAACTTAAAAGGGAATGAAACCCACATTTTTTTCCTTTCATGATTTAGAAAAAGCATGCAATTTTAAACAACGTTCCAATTTACTTCTATTATCTAATTTGCTTCATTCTAATGCAATGACAATCCTTTGTTGAAAAGCATATCTAAATAGGCTCAGTAGCTGCTGATTGGTGGCTGCACAGGTGCATTGCTATTTCTTTATGAAAGGATATCTGAAGAATGAAGCTAATTAAATAATAGAAAAAATTGGAATGCTGTTTAAAAATTGTATTATCTATCTGAATCATGAATGAAAAATGTGGGGTTCATGTCCCTTTAAACATTTCATTATTAACGGAGTTAATAGCAGTTTTACATAGAAAATTGTGTTCCATATATATTAATTTACTCAAGTACTACTTATAGTGTCCAAAAGATCCTTGTAATTCTATCTACTTTTAGTTAGTAGATAAGATTAAATCCTGAGTTGGCCATCAAAGGGGTAGAATCAAGCAGAGCTATAAGAAATATACTTAGATGAACACTAATTAAGCACAATTCTAAATGATTGCCAAATAATCCAGCATGAGCGCCACATGTAACCCAGGTAGTGCGTGGTAAATGAAACCACCACTATTGCATTTAAATACAGATAGATGTGCACCATGTCTCTAATCTACTAATGGAACATAGGTATGTTACAGTATGCGCAATATAATCGTGATAAGTCAGATTCTTTTAAAATCCAACATTTCTAGATGAAGCATCACCTGTGGGGTTTGTGCTTCCTTAATAAATACATAATAATAATCTTTATCTGAAGGCAATATATTAGGTTATTTGTCATTGTCCTCCACGATATGTCACCCCCCCCCCAAAACAATTAACAGCAGGTTCACACTGACCCAGTATGGATGGAAGGCTAAACAGCTGATGGCTCCAATCCGTTGGCCCATGAATCCATCGTAGTATTTGATATTGCTGATCAGTTCCCCATTACCATTATAAATAGCAATAAGTTGGTTCATGGAACCACTAGAATAAAAAAACAAATAAACAAATTAGAATAATGGTACTACTGAAAGAGCTTTAGGGTTCTTTGAGGATAAAAATAACAATACTAAGACAACAAGCTACAGGGTGAGTTTTTTTTTTTTTAGGCCATATAGTAAAAAGTGTGAAGGTCAAATTCACTGTTGATCTTAGAGCTGAGATCAGTTACTTACCAAGCAAACAGGTTGGCCTGTGGGTGGATGTCCAAAGCAGTCAGACCCTTTACAATCTGTAGCATATTAACAGATTCAGGCATCCTGGGGTCAAAAAATCTCACATCTCCATTCACACTATATAGAAGAGATTAGAAATGTTGGATAGCGTTCTGTACAAATGTCTCTATTTAAAGTGAATTTAACGATACTGTGAAATTCAGGCAAAACAGTTAACAATATTTGTTTTGAGAAGTATGATTTTACTAACAAAAAATAGAAATCTAACTGAGGTTATTACGAGCTTTCACTTTTATTAAGAAAAGATAAATCTAAGAAAGTGTTATTGCTGTACCTCACACTCACGATATTTCCATCTGACTGCTTTTGAAGATGAGTCTTTACCACCCAGGCATTGTGCTCCCGGTAAGTCATGACACGGCTGTGATGGATAAAACAGACAATGTCACACTATATTACAACACGATAAAAAAGAACTTTGTACATGGTGAAAGCTAATGTGATAGTAAATGTGGTCCATTTAATTTATTCCATAGATACACGCTAGCATTTCAAAAATTCTAACATTTACTATCACTTTAATTATGCTTGTTGTAGTTAGCTTGCAATGATAGACATGTTGCCTTTGGGACATGCACTCTTTACAAAACGCTGGGAACATAATTCCTACAGGTCATTACACACTAAAAAAAAACAAGAGTTCCTGCAGCTGACTCAACATATATTTTTATCTCCTTAAAGGACCATTAAATTCAGTAGAGTTTCAAAATTAACAAGTGCAATGCAATAACACTGAATTTCAAAAAAGCAGTGATTTTTTTTCGGACAAATGTATGCTTCCCTATTTGCCGGCCTCATTTATCATGTGACAGCTATCAGCCAATTACTGAGTAGTATACATATACTCTGTCAACTTGAGCACATGCTCAGTAGGAGCTGGTACCTCACAAAGTGTGTATATAAGAATAAACTGTGCAAAATTTAATAATGGAAGCAAATTGGAAAGTTACATAAAATTGCATGTTCTATCTGAATCATAAAAGCTTAAATTTTGACTTTAGTGTCCCTTTGACCTCTTCCTGACGTTAGGATTTTCCATGCCGTCCTAACTGCGCTGGACTTTAGCGCTGTTAGGACGGCATGGAACATCTTAGCCATTTGGCTGTACTGAAGCCAAAGGCTCTTTGTGAAAGGGATCGTGGTCTGGAGGGCACCCCCTGACCCGATCCTATTATTGAAATCTTGCCATTGCATGCATGATCGCGTGATTGTTCTGATGTAAACAAATTAGCCCAGTCATGAAAAGGTTAACAATAGCTTGCAAAGGAGCAAGCTGGCCATAGCTATGTTTGAGGTACCTCTGTAGATTTTAGTGGGCAATGACAAATATTACCATTCATTCGCAGCCATCCTGCGATCAAACACACGAACCGTGCCATCCCCGAGTCCAGCCACAATAAGTGAGCGATGAGAGTCACATGACAGACTAGTGACACAACTATCAGCACCTGTAGGAATGTCCTGAAAGAAATAAGACATTAAACGGAGCCATCTCCCAGCTCTGTGGCTGTCAAACTATAGGAAAAGTACCTCTTTCAATTGCAAGACACAGTGAGTCTGATGACTTTGTTGGGCACAGGTCTACTATGAGCCTATTTTGAATAATGCAAGACATTTTTAGTACTATGGACCCTTTTTTGTTCCTCACCTGCACCTTCATCTCTCTTTCCGTGTCCCATATCCGGATAATCCGAACATCTCCAGATGCAAAGAGGAGTCCAGTGTCTTGCTCCCAATCCACCACCATCCCAGCTCCTATAAACAAAATTGAATAATTGGCAACTCTTTCTCTGTTGGTGGACAATAAACATTAAACAGTCTCATGTGTAGAATCACTTGGTACATTAAGAAAAATAATGTTCTAATACATATTAGAGGAAGAAAGGGGGGTCACCAGCGCTAAAACTACAATAAGAGTGTTAACTTGTGTGTAATAGATGGTATGGAGAAACTATGCCAATGGTTAAAGATGTAATGGTCTTTTTATCTATAATAAAAGTCTGCACTCGCTTTGTTGATAGGGAGTGCAACCAAACTTATATATATAAATAAGTATAAGAACTGAGCGTGCTGCCTAAAATGTGAGTCAGTGTACCCGTGTCACTGAGTAAAATGTGAGTCGAAAGAGAAATTCTCAGTAGTGAGTAGGCGCACTGCTGTACAAATATGAATATAATAATAATGGTATACTGTAGGGTGTATACATAAAACAGTTCAAAACCAATGAGGTAGTACAAGTTAGTTCTTTTCCAGCAAAATTCTGGTATAGGGTAAGTTATAGCGCTTACCAGAGCCAACCTCAATCCTATGAGGTAAGTGATCAGCAATGGGGTATAGATGATCCCTTGGAAACTGTATGCTCCCTTGGTGATCTCCTAGTGTCTGTTGATCCTTAGGAATGGAGATCCTGGACTCTCTTACGAAGGCAAGAATGATCCTTTGGTTCTGTCTATGGTATTTGTTGAAGTACTACTGTTTTTGGAGGAGCTTGTTAATGAAATGGCAATCCTGGACTCTGTAAATTTCTTCTTTTTTCAGAAGCTTGGATGTCCGATGTTCTCATAGGTGTATAGAAACAAAGAGAGAAAACAAGAACATAGAGTAGTACTGCAAGGTGATATGAGCAGAAACTGAATGTTTATCCTGATGTATAGTAAGTATATTGTGCTTACCAGAGCAAACCTCAATCCTATGAGGTAAGTGATCAGCAAGGGGTTAAGGATGGTTTCTTGGATGTTGAGAGTAATTCCTGATCTTTTGCCTGTCCGTGGGAATGGGTATCCTGGACTCTCTTACTCAAGCAAGGATGATCCTTAGGCTCCCTCTTTGTTGTTATCTTGAAAAATGTCTTAAATGACCTTTGTAGCAATGAAATCCTGGGCTCTCTGAGTAATTGTTCTCTCTTTTGATAGTGGGATGTCACGTGTCCTCACAAGAGGTTAGTGATAAAATACAAAAAGCAGAGACACAGACATAGTGTGATACTGTAAAAATGATGAGCTATTTATTACAGACAAATAATACTAAAAAAAATTGTGCTTACATTAAAAAAACCTTCAAATGTGGTATGAGGTTAAAAAGGCAGAGGAATACCCTGAGTTTCACTCAATATTCAGGTATGTGCTGAAATTGGATGAGATAGAAGTGCAGACACTGGTTGCTAAGCTGCAGTAACAGGGTGTTTAAAAAGTGGCACTGGAGTAAGCAACACTAATGTAGTCTGTGTATTCCAAGAGAGGCAACCGGCAATGTAATTCCGTTTGTGCCGTGTGAGCGTCTATGTATATTCCACAACAGTTAAAGTGCAGGGATACAAAGCAATTCTCAATACAGTACCGGTTGTTGTGAGGACACGTGACATCCCACTATCAAAAGAGAGAACAATTACTCAGAGAGCCCAGGATTTCATTGCTACAAAGGTCATTTAAGACATTTTTCAAGATAACAACAAAGAGGGAGCCTAAGGATCATCCTTGCTTGAGTAAGAGAGTCCAGGATACCCATTCCCACGTACAGGCAAAAGACCAGTAATTACTCTCAACATCCAAGAAACCATCCTTAACCCCTTGCTGATCACTTACGTCATAGGATTGAGGTTTGCTCTGGTAAGCACAATATACTTACTATACATCAGGATAAACATTCAGTTTCTGCTCATATCACCTTGCAGTACTACTCTATGTTCTTGTTTTCTCTCTTTGTTTCTATACACCTATGAGAACATCGGACATCCAAGCTTCTGAAAAAAGAAGAAATTTACAGAGAGTCCAGGATTGCCATTTCATCAACAAGCTCCTGCAAAAACAGTAGTACTTCAACAAATACCATAGACAGAACCAAAGGATCATTCTTGCCTTCGTAAGAGAGTCCAGGATCTCCATTCCTAAGGATCAACAGACACTAGGAGATCACCAAGGGAGCATACAGTTTCCAAGGGATCATCTATACCCCATTGCTGATCACTTACCTCATAGGATTGAGGTTGGCTCTGGTAAGCGCTATAACTTACCCTATACCAGAATTTTGCTGGAAAAGAACTAACTTGTACTACCTCATTGGTTTTGAACTGTTTTATGTATACACCCTACAGTATACCATTATTATTATATTCATATTTGTACAGCAGTGCGCCTACTCACTACTGAGAATTTCTCTTTCGACTCTAATACATATTAACATTTAAAACTTATCTAATGTTTAGAGGAAGAAAGACTCACAAAATCTTGAGGATTGTAGTATTAAGCAACACAATGAAAAATGAAAATTGTTTTGGTGTACAACAATAACAACTACAGAAAAGATAGTGGAGCTGGGATCATTAATAATATAAAAAAAACACTGAAAACATTTATAAAAAAAAAACAAAAACTCATTTTAAAGATCCATTGTTTCAGTGAAAACAGTACTCGCTCTGAAGCTCACAGAGTGGAGGATGACAAAGAGTAATTCCCCCTGGACGGTTCACTTGCAGCACACAAAGAAGACTTCAGACTACTCCATACACACACACATTTATATATATATATATATATATATATATATATATATATATATATATATATATATATATATATATATATATATAAACATATATATCTTAAATATTATTTATATTCATTCACAGGGAAGAAGGAAATATCTGTAAATTGCAGAATATACTGTAGAGCAGGCTTTAAAATATCTCAGCCCCCAGGCCATTTACAGAGAAACATATCCCTCATATGGCCCTGTAAGATGCAGGTAATTGCTAAAAAAAACTGCAGGAACCTCTTTAAAGTGTTGCTTACTTGGGGGTGGGTGTGTCTACCTCCTGTTTCAGCTAGAGGGACAAATGTACCCTTTATTTGAAAGTGGAGAATGCCTGTTTTAAAAATGAGGTCACTTACAGCCCTACACTGTACCAGTAGAAACCAGGTAATATTCAGCAAAGGGGGCTATTAAAGAGGGCTTATCTCTTTCATTGATTTAATTAGGGGGTATGAGACCCCCTCCAGTGAAAGGGGAAATTACCCTCTTTTAAATGAGGTGTCACCTACCCCAAGAACACGCCCATGCAGTGTTTGATGAGTGGGATGGAGCACTTTTAGAGTCCCTATCCCCCCCCACACACACAAAAAACAGAAGGGTATACAATTGCATCCTCTTATAAATAATTCCCTTAATTAGTAATTTGGCTTTATTTAAAACATTCTTAAAATAAACAAGCAAAATTGGATTTATTTCGTCTTACTAAGAGGGGCTGCAGGTAAGTTAGTTTGAAAGAAAACTGAGACTCTTTAGTGCTGTGGCTACTAATAAGTATTTAAATTTATATTTTGTTAGTCTATTAAACAGCATATATTTCCTACGGTCAGGGATATTTTTAAAATATATTGTGTGCATGGACTCACGTAGGCACCATACCATTTATTATTACCATGTGTAGATTTAGTGGTTGTCACTTTATTATGAGTCTATTTGTTTTATGAGTTTGGCTTCCAACTCTGGCATGCCTTTCAGGCAGATATTAAGAGAAGGAATTGATTTTGAATTCTCCCTAAATAAAATATGGATGCATCAATATTAAAAATGTGCGGTTTCACTTTGTTATGCGAGTAACAAATGTCTTAAACAGGCTTTTTAGTTCAATTACATTTTCTTGATAAAGTATAATGAGGCGGCTGTACTATTTAATACTTTATATTTCTTTTCTTCTATTTAGTTTTTTATCGTCTCTCTATGTAGCCTGTCCTAGAACCATAACAATTCCCCAGTAAAATAGCTTTGCTTTCTTATCATATTCATATAAGACCTAGTTTGAGTTGTTAACCAAGATACATATTAAATCACGTGGTGATGAAATAATCTTAAAAAGATTGCCTTGCAACAGATTAACGTATCAGCAGAATGTGTTTTACTACTCTTGTTTTCTGCAAGAGTTTTTCAATGGACAAATTCCCCTCAATACCTGCGTTATTTGAAAGGAGCCAATCTAGACCTGTTATTGGAGTAGATAAGGCTTGCCACGGTCATTTTGATAGCAACCTGCATTGTTTTGCATTTCCGTATCTCACAATCTCCTCTGAGGCTAATTAGGGAGAGAGTTATCTACCAAGGTCAGGCTTGTAAAGGGAACAGTATCTCCAACACTCAGAATTGGAAAACCCCAATTTTTTAACATGACATTATATGAAAAGGGGTCAGAATAAAAAGTTAAAAAACACATTGCATTTTATTTCTTACTATGCATAATGAGTAATATAAACTGTATATCTCAACGTGATTTCTGTCCCTTGGACATTAGAATTCTGTTTATGTTGGTAAAGTGCATACAAACACATTCTATGGAACCATTTTAAATGTAACAATATGAAATATAAATTTGGATTACAGCATAGTAAATGACAGTTATTGATATAATTACATATCAATTTCTGACATCATAAACGTTTTGTAGGAGAATTTTTTCTAGCCCTTGTGATAAGCATACATTTTATTTCTAGCAAAAATCAGCTTTAAAAGAAACTGAAGTCAATATTTACACATCAGCAAGTAAGCATGGTATTGTAAAATATCTGTATACAAAAGAAATAATGTAAAAATCATTTTACACTTGCAATTCAAGAATTCATGTTCCTGGTCTCTTACCCCCGGCCAATTAGTGACAGGTGTAAATGAGTGAGTGCTCTGATCTAAGCAATTAAAAGAATCTTTTAGGGTTAGGAAATTTTCAGCATACTTAAGTATGATTGAGATAATAATGCCTCTCTAGAGGGAGTGAAACAAGTATAATTTACACAAGTATTCTGCAGCAGACGCAGGCAGAATAAATAATTAATGAATATGGCACGGTTGTGTTATTCTCTTTAGTTAAACATTTTATGGGGACTAACTTTTGAGTTTAAAGTCTCTTTACATGAAAAGAAAGTCAAAACAAACTTTTAAGATATAGCTAGAGAAAGCAATTTTAAAAAAACTTTCCAGTTTACTTATATTAAGACAACAAAATAAAATGAATAACAGAAGTTAAATGGAAAGTTGCTTTATCCGAATCATGAAACTTTAATTTTGACTTCACTGTCCCAAATGTTATTATGCAAACAAGATCTCTGTCCGACCCCTTGGATGCCTTCACACATGCACTCAACAGCACAAGCAAGGTTCACGATCAAAATTCAAGTAAGAAAAGACTTACCTCCTTGTTTACTCCTGTCAAGATAAATGGAAACTCTTCTTGCCAGGCCTGTACGGCAGGAAAAGGGGGAAGGGACAGGAACCAGAGGAAAGGGAGCAGGCAGAAGCAAAGAGAGGCACAAGGTTAGGAACTAAAGTGACACAGCTAGAGAAACCAGTAGTATGGTACCCATGGGTACATTCTCTCCAACTACTGGAGCAAACAAGGAGACCCCCAGATCAGCTAGCAATAAAAGCTCAGAAGAACCCACCAACCAAATCACAGGTTTGAAGAGCTAACATTATAGACATCATTTGCACCAAATTAGTTACATTTGTATGTTGAATGGTTAAACACAAAATCATAATCAGGTGGTCTCCCAGAGTTAGTGACACAAGGTTTGCAGGAAAAACACAATGGCACAAATCCATTGAAGGAAGTTCAAACAAGTTTTTCAATTTCAAAACAACATTTAACAATTTTCTTTTTTTTTGAATATACAACATATGTTGATTAGAAATCACAGAATTATTTATAGAAATGCAATGTGCAATGACACCTTAAAACGACATTTTTGTTTATGATGAAGGCCAGGCTTGCCAACGGAATGTGCGTCTTACCCCTCTTAAGAAACTTTAGCTTTGGAAAAGATTGCA